>NC_057807.1:130104410-130165525 GCF_018294505.1 Triticum aestivum | reverse complement strand
GCGTCGTCCTCTGCTCGTTGGAGGGCCGCGACGTTGCTGGCCTGCCTCCTCGTCCCTCTCTGTCAACGCCGTCGTCCCCGTCTCCCTCCCCGAGCCCCGCTGCCTTGACCCCACGACCCGCGGTGAGCCCAGTTCGCCTTCCCCTCTTCTTGCTCCGCACTGGCCTCCCGTGCTCGATGTGCCATCGCGCCCCCACGCGCTTGCGCACTGCCCCGCGCCCACTGTCCGTCGCGCCGTGCACCATCCTGTCGCTCCTTGCTCCACTCGCTGCTGCCGCCTCGGCTTCCCGCGCCGTCGCCCCGCGATGGTCCTGCCGCTGTCCACGGCCCCGCGCCGTCTCGGCGCCCAGCGCCTGCCACCACAGCTGCTCCCTCCCTGGGCGGGCTCCCCCGTCGCCGGCAACCTTGCCCCGCACGGGGCGGGTTGCGCCCCTGCGCCCCGTGCCCGATCCATCGCCCAGTGCCCGTTAAGGTCCCTGGGAGACTGAAGGAAATATGCCCTAGAGGCAATAATAAAGTTATTATTTATTTCCTTATTTCATGATAAATGTTTATTCATGCTAGAATTGTATTAACCGGAAACATAATACATGTGTGAATACATAGACAAACATAGTGTCACTAGTATGCCTCTACTTGACTAGCTCGTTAATCAAAGATGGTTAAGTTTCCTAACCATATACATGAGTTGTTATTTGATTAACGGGATCACATCATTAGGAGAATGATGTGATTGACTTGACCCATTCCGTTAGCTTAGCACTTGATCGTTTAGTATGTTGCTATTGCTTTCTTTATGACTTATACATGTTCCTATGACTATGAGATTATGCAACTCCCGTTTACCGGAGGAACACTTTGTGTGCTACCAAACGTCACAACGTAACTGGGTGATTATAAAGGAGCTCTACAGGTGTCTCCGAAGGTACATGTTAAGTTGGCGTATTTCGAGATTAGGATTTGTCACTCCGATTGTCGGAGAGGTATCTCTGGGCCCTCTCGGTAATGCACATCACTATAAGCCTTGCAAGCAATGTGACTAATGAGTTAGTTGCGGGATGATGCATTACGTAATGAGTAAAGAGACTTGCCGGTAACGAGATTGAACTAGGTATTGGATACCGACGATCGAATCTCGGGCAAGTAACATACCGATGACAAAGGGAACAACGTATGTTGTTATGCGGTTTGACCGATAAAGATCTTCGTAGAATATGTAGGAACCAATATGGGCATCCAGGTTCCACTATTGGTTATTGACCGAGAATAGTTCTAGGTCATGTCTACATAGTTCTCGAACCCGTAGGGTCCGCACGCTTAAGGTTTCGATGACAGTTTTATTATGAGTTTATGGTTTTTGATGTACCTAAGGAGTTCGGAGTCCCGGATGAGATCGGGGACATGACGAGGAGTCTCGAAGTGGTCGAGACGTAAAGATCGATATATTGGACGACTATATTCGGAGTTCGGAAAGGTTCCGAGTGATTCGGGTATTTTTCGGAGTATCGGAGAGTTACGGGAATTCACCGGGGAGAAATATTGGGCCTTATTGGGCCATACGGGAAAGAGAGAGGGGCTGCCTATGGTAGGCCGCACGCCCCCCCATGGCCTAGTCCGAATTGGACTAGGGGGAGGGGCCGCACCCCCTCCTTCCTTTCCTTCTCTCTTCCCCTTCCTTGTCTCCTACTCCTACTACTTGGAAGTTCTTGTTGGAAATATGCCCTAGAGGCAATAATAAATTAGTTATTATTATATTTCCTTGTTCACGATAATCGTTTATTATCCATGCTATAATTGTATTGATAGGAAACTCAGATACATGTGTGGGTACATAGACAACACCATGTCCCTAGTAAGCCTCTAGTTGACTAGCTCGTTGACCAATAGATGGTTACGGTTTCCTAACCATGGACATTGGATGTCGTTGATAACGGGATCACATCATTAGTAGAATGATGTGATGGACAAGACCCAATCCTAAGCCTAGCACAAAGATCGTAGTTCGTATGCTAAAGCTTTTCTAATGTCAAGTATCATTTCCTTAGACCATGAGATTGTGCAACTCCCGGATACCGTAGGAATGCTTTGGGTGTACCAAACGTCACAACGTAACTGGATGGCTATAAAGGTGCACTACAGGTATCTCTGAAAGTGTCTGTTGGGTTGGCATGAATCGAGACTGGCATTTGTCACTCCGTGTAAACGGAGAGGTATCTCTGGGCCCACTCGGTAGGACATCATCATAATGTGCACAATGTGACCAAGGGGTTGATCACGGGATGATGTGTTACGGAACGAGTAAAGAGACTTGTCGGTAACGAGATTGAACAAGGTATCGGTATACCGACGATCGAATCTCGGGCAAGTATAATACCGCTAGACAAAGGGAATTGTATAGGGATTGATTGAGTCCTTGACATCGTGGTTCATCCGATGAGATCATCGTGGAACATGTGGGAGCCAACATGGGTATTCAGATCCCGCTGTTGGTTATTGACCGGAGAACGTCTCGGTGATGTCTGCATGGTTCCCGAACCCGTAGGGTCTACACACTTAAGGTTTGATGACGCTAGGGTTATAAAGGAAGTTTGTATGTGGTTACCAAATGTTGTTCGGAGTCCCGGATGAGATCCCGGACGTCACGAGGAGTTCCGGAATGGTCCGGAGGTAAAGATTTATATATGGGAAGTCCTGTTTTGGTCACCGGAAAAGTTTCGGGTTTTATCGGTAACGTACCGGGACCACCGGGAGGGTCCCGGGGGTCCACCAAGTGGGGCCACCGGCCCCGGAGGGCTGCATGGGCCAAGTGTGGGACGGGACCAGCCCCAAGTGGGCTGGTGCGCCCCCCCACAAGGGCCCAAGGCGCCTAGGATTTGGGAAGGGGGTGCTTCCACCTAACTTGGGGGGCAAGTTTCCCCCCTCTCCCCCCTTGGCCGCCACCCTTAGATGGGATTGGGGCTGCCACACCCCTTGGGGTGGAAACCCTAGAGGGGTCGCACCCCCTTCCCTCTCCCCTATATATACTTGAGGGTTTGGGGGCTGCCAACACATGAGTTTTGACCTCTCCCTGGCGCAGCCCTACCTCTCTCCCTTCTCCTCTCCCGCGGTGCTTGGCGAAGCTCTGCAGGATTGCCACGCACCTCCACCACCACCACGCCGTTGTGCTGCTGCTGGACGGAGTCTTCCTCAACCTCTCCCTCCCTCCTTGCTGGATCAAGGCGTGGGAGACGTCATCGGGCTATACGTGTGTTGAACGCGGAGGTGCCGTCCGTTCGGCACTAGGATCTCCGGTGATTTGAATCACGACGAGTACGACTCCTTCAACCCCGTTCTCATGAACGCTTCCGCTTAGCGATCTACAAGGGTATGTAGATGCACTCTCCTTCCCCTCATTGCTGGTTTCTCCATAGATAGATCTTGGTGACACGTAGGAAAATTTTAAATTTATGCTATGTTCCCCAACAGTGGCATCATGAGCTAGGTCTATTGCGTAGATTCTTTGCACGAGTAGAACACAAGTTGTTGTGGGCGTTGATTTTGTTCAATATGCTTACCGTTACTAGTCCAATCTTGTTTCGACGGTATTGTGGGATGAAGCGGCCCGGACCGACCTTACACGTACACTTACGTGAGACAGGTTCCACCGACTGACATGCACTTGGTGCATAAGGTGGCTAGCGGGTGCCAGTCTCTCCCACTTTAGTCGGAACGGATTCGATGAAAAGGGTCCTTATGAAGGGTAAATAGCAATTGGCATATCACGCTGTGGTTTTGCGTAGGTAAGAAACGTTCTTGCTAGAAACTGTCAGGACCCCGACTCAATGCCACATCGATCTAGCATGTAACACCTCATATCACTTTGCGGCCTCACGCACGGTATTCCCACGGGTGTCGCCTTACCTTTGCCCGGGACCGTTTGCGCCTTTTGGCACACGTATATGATAGTGTCGCTAGCATCCATATGATAAGGAGCCCGGGCTGACATGGCTAGTCGTAAACCCAAAGTGGCACAGACTTACAGGGACAGGCATCCATGACCCAGCATCGAACGTGTCGGTCATCAGCGAGTGAATCCAGGCTGTAGCACTGGGCTAGCAGGACTCCGGTGAACCGGGCTGTAGCGGGCTAACAGGACTCCGGTATTCATCGCGTGACATTTCCCCGAAGGGACAGACACATGAACGAAGAAGGACACATGCCGGCCAGCCTAAGTGTTCCGGAGCAGTAGCAAGCTACCATGGCTCAGTGGAAGCACTAGGAGACATTTCCCGGTAAGAGAGGCTACTAAGGATAAACAACTAGATAGCCAGATCCCACACATACCAAGCATTTCAATCATACACACAATATGCTCGATATGTGCAAATACAACAAGGCATCACAACATGACTCTACGACACAAGTATTTATTCAATAGGCTCCGAGGAGCGAGATATTACAAACATGGGTCTCATGACCCAACAATCAGAGCATACAAATCAAAGCACATGCGGAAGCTTAACATGTCTGAGTACAGACATCTATAAATGAAAAAGGCTGAGAAGCCTGACTATCTACCAGATCCTGCCGAGGGCACAAGATCGTAGCTGAGGTAACAAGCTAAACGTCGAAGTCCACGTGGAACTACTAGTGAGACTGAAGTCTCTCTGCAAAAACATAAAATAGGCAAACGTGAGTACAAATGTACCCAGCAAGACTTACATCAGAACTAACTACATATGCATCATTATCAACAAAGGGGATGGTGGAGTTTAACTGCAGCAAGCCAGCTTTGACTCGGTGGCTATCCTAAACTACGACTACAAGTAACTCTTTTGAGGTGGTGCACACGAGTCCACATATTCACCATATCAATACACCACTATGGATCCGCTCCCGTCTCCCTACGAGAACGCCATCCATAGCACTCACGCTTATCTTGCGTATTTTAGAGTATCCACTTTCACTTGTCTATGAACTGATATAAGCAACCCAGAAGTCCTTTTCCGCGGACACGGCTATTCGAATAGATGATGTTAACCCTGCAGGGGTGTACTTCTTCATACATGTTTCCACCACTTAGCGTCTGCACACGACATGTGCTCGGCAGACTTCAAGCGAAAGCCGACGTGGGTGTAGACCACGACCTACCTAAACACTCAAGTCTCTAGTCCAGGTTTATCGCCTATTCGGGTTCCATCCATGAGGAGATCCGGCCGGAGTTTCGCTCACAGCCCCAAACGATGTGAACAGGGTTCCGTGACACCAAACGGGCGCCCGGTGTACCCGGCCACGTGCCTACCGCATCACAGCCCACCCCTACGGTCAGCGCTGTCCACGGCCTCCAGCATACTACAAACACCAGAAACTACTTGCAACTCCTGGACAGAGGACAAGGGTGATTAAGAAGTCGAGCGGGGTCATATTTCAGGGCCCAATGTATGGTAGTAGCTGAATCATGGATCACAAACACAGAACTCAGTTCCTGAGGACGGCTGCAATGAGACAACCCACCATGTACTCCTACATGGCCTCTCACCGCTACCTTTACCAAATCGTGTTCACACACTTAGCTCACACACAGTAGGACATGTTCACACGCCTCTGATTCATCCCCGATGAATCAGACCTGACTCAACTCTAAGCAGTAGCAGGCATGACAAACAAGCAAGAATGAGTAGGCACAACAGGGCTCAAACAACTCCTACTCATGCTAGTGGGTTTCATCTATTTACTGTGGCAATGACAGGTCATGCAAAGGATAAAGGGGTTCAGCTACCGCAGCAAGTAACAGATGAATCGGTGTTGTCCTAATGCAGTAAAAGAGAGCAGGGCGAGAGAGTAGGATTTTATCGGAATGAACAAGGGGGTTTTGCTTGCCTGGCACTTCTGAAGATAATATAGTTCTTCATCGGTGTCATCGATCTCGTCGTCGGAGTCACGTCTATCGAGAGGGGACAAACACCAGCAATAAAGAAGAAATACAATCAATGCAATGCACAATATGATGCATGCTCATGACATGGCAATATGAATGTGTTTTGGGCTAATGCAACTAGCAACAGATTAAATGAAGTTGGTTTGAATACAAGATTCAAATTCCAACTCCATATATGGTTATTTAATTGCCCTTTATTTGTTTTGTCCAAAACAGAGGACAAACATTGTTCAAACATGCATGAAGATGGTACAGATGGATTCCTTGAATTTTTATGATAATTTTTCATATATAAATTATTTAATTTGGAGTTACGGTTGAATTTCTATGATTTTTAGAAGTTTATACAATTTTCTGGAATTTCAGAATATTAATAATTCCAGTAATTCATTATTGCATCAGCCTGACGTCAGTGTGACGTCAGCAGGTCAACAGATCACTGTCCAGTCAAACCTGACAGTGGGTCCCGCGTGTCAGTGAAATTAGTTTAGTTAGAATTTAATTAAACTAAACTGGGTTAATTAACAGGGCTGGGCCCCACCTGTTAGTGAGTCAGTGGGTTAGCTAAAATTAGTTATTAACTTAACCAAAAGTTAGCAGGGGCCGGGCCCACACGTCAGTGACCCAGGGGGGTCAAATCCCTGGTCAACCGGGGCTAATCCACCTGCGTCTAGCCGCCGGCAAGGTCTGAGACGGCGGCGATGCGCGGAATCGCAACACAGGCCACGGTTCGAGGCGCGGATGGCACCGTTGGAACCCCGAGCCTCGTCCGCGTCGTCTGGTGCTAGTGGGGTCGCCGGAGACAACTCAGATCGACGGCGGCGTCCGCTTCTGCGGCGGCCGGAGTTCGGGCGCGAACGGTGGCGATGCTACGGCGCACTAAAGGAGAAAACAAGGAGTGCTACGTGCTCCTGGGGGTTCACCGAGCACGGTGACGTGCTCAGGCGCGGGCTGCGGTGGCCCTGGCCACGGCGGCGCCATGGCCGGCGGAGCCGAGCTCTCGGCTGTGATGGCCAATGGGGTTTGGGGGCAGCTCGAGCAACATGACTAGGGGGAGAAGGAAGAGGAGCTCACGAGGAGTTGGCCGGTGCAGACGACGGGGCCGGGGAAGCGTCGATGGTGGCGAATCGACGGTGAAGATCCTCGGCGGCCGGCGAGGGGGAAAACGTCGGGGGCGGCGTTCCGGGGCTCTTCTGGTCGCGTGAGACGACGAGGAGGACGAGGGAGGACCGGCGGAGCTCGAGGGCGTGTCGGAGAGGCTTCGGGACGGCTGCGGCCGCGCGAGCGCTGGTCGGCGGCGACGGGCTCCATTCGGTCGCGGAAGGGAGAGGGAGCAGAGGGGGATAGGGACGGAGGGAGAGACACGGGAAAGTGAGAGAGGGTCGAGGGGGCCGCGTGGCGTCTCCGGGGAGTAGCGGAGGCAAGCAGGCAGGAAGGAGGTGGCCGGGGCGCGTGGCCGCGCGCGCCGGGCGCGTGCCCGTCCTCCTGGCAGAGGAGGAAGGCGACAGGGGGGGGTAGCGGTGGCGGGCTGGGCCGCTGGAGGAGCTGGGCCAGGTAAGTGGGCGCCAGGTAAGTGGCTGGGCTTCTCTCTTTTTTTACTTATTGTTTTCTATTTTTTCTTCCTCTGTTTTGATTTAGTTTAGCAACTAAATCATTTAAATAAATTCTGTAGGTTTTTATGTGGCTTGCTAAAATATATACAAAGCCACTCACAAACTTCCAGAATTATTTGGAGTCATATTTAATATATATTAAATATAAATCCAAAGCAAATAGTTATTGGATTAATTCAAATGGCCAAAATAAATGTTTCAGTCACTCCAAAAATATTGGTTTGCATTTTATTCTTGCCAATATTTTTCAAAGCTGAAAAGGAACATTTCCTTGGAAACATTTGAAGCAATTTTTAATGTTGATCATCATTTTTTTTAAATGACTTCTGAGGCTCTCCAATTCCCCAATTCAAATTTAAAGAAATTTAGACATGATGCATGGATGCAATGCCACTAGTTACAAGCAAGCTCTAGGGCTGTGACAGAAACCCATAGCAGCCACGTAAAACATGCAAACAACAATTAGAGGACGTCTAACTTGTTTTTGCAGGGTATGCTATGTGATGTGATATGGCCAAGAAGAATGTGATGAATGATATGTGATGTATGAGATTGATCATGTTCTTGTAATAGGAATCACGACTTGCATGTCGATGAGAATGACAACCGGCAGGAGCCATAGGAGTTATCTTTATTTATTGTATGACATGCGTGTCATTGAACAACGCCATGTAATTACTTTACTTTATTGCTAACCGGTAGCCATAGTAGTAGAAGTAATAAGTTGGCGAGACAACTTCATGGAGACATGATGATGGAGATCATGATGATGGAGATCATGGTGTCATGCCGGTGACGATGATGATCATGGAGCCCCGAAGATGGAGATCAATGGAGCTATATGATACTGGCCATATCATGTCACTACTATATAATTGCATGTGATGTTTATTATGTTTATGCATCTTGTTTACTTAGAACAACGGTAGTAAATAAGATGATCCCTTACAACAATTTCAAGAAGTGTTCTCCCCTAACTGTGCACCGTTGCTAAAGTTCGTCGCTTCTAAACACCACATGATGATCGGGTGTGATGGATTCTTACGTTCACATACAACGGGTGTAAGACAGATTTACACACGCGAAACACTTAGGGTTAACTTGATGAGCCTAGCATGTACAGACATGGCCTCGGAACACAAAGACCGAAAGGTCGAGCATGAGTCATATAGTAGATACGATCAACATGAAGATGTTCACCGATGATGACTAGTCCGTCTCACGTGATGATCGGACACGGCCTAGTTGACTCGGATCATGTAATCACTTAGATGACTAGAGGGATGTCTATCTGAGTGGGAGTTCATAAGATGAACTTAATTATCCTGAACATAGTCAAAAGATCTTTGCAAATTATGTCGTAAGCTCGCGCTTTAGTTCCACTGTTTAGATATGTTCCTAGAGAAAATATAGTTGAAAGTTGACAGTAGCGATTATGCGGACAGTAGAAAGCTTATGTCCTTAATGCACCGCTCAGTGTGTTGAACCCCAAACATCGTCTGTGGATGTTGCGAACATCGGACATACACGTTTTGATAACTACGTGATAGTTCAGTTAAATGGTTTAAGTAGAGGCACCAAAGACGTTTTCGAAACATCACGGAACATATGAGATGTTTCCAGGGCCGAAATTGGGATTTCAGGCTCATGCCCACGTCATGAGGTATAAGACCTCCGACGATTTTCTTAGCCTACAAACTAAGGGAGAAAAGCTCAATCGTTGAGCTTGTGCTCAGATTGTTTGGGTGCAACAATCACTTGAATCGAGTGGGAGTTGATCTTCCAGATGAGATAGTGATGTTTCTCCAAAGTCATTGCTACCAAGCTGCTAGAGCTTCGTGATGAACTATAACATATCAGGGATAGATATGATGATCCTTGAGGTATTCGCGATGTTTGACACCGCAAAAGTAGAAATCAAGAAGGAGCATCAATTGTTGATGGTTGGCGAAACCACTAGTTTCAATAAGGGCGAGGGCAAGAAGGGATACTTCATGAAACGGCAAATCAGCTGCTGCTCTAGTGAAGAAACCCAAGGTTTAACCCAAAACCGATACTAAGTGCTTCTGTAATAAGGGGAACAACCACTGGAGCAGAATTACCCTAGATACTTGGTAGATGAGAAGGCTGGCAAGGTCGATAGAAGTATATTGGATATACATTATGTTAATGTGTACTTTACTAGTACTCGTAGTAGCACCAGGGTATTAGATACCGGTTCGGTTGCTAAGTGTTAGTAACTCGAAATAAAAGCTACGGAATAAACGGAGACTAGCTAAAGGTGAGCTGACGATACGTGTTGGAAGTGTTTCCAAGGTTGATGTGATCAAACATCGCACGCTCCCTCTACCATCAAGATTAGTATTAAACCTGAATAATTGTCATTTGGTGTTTGCGTTGAGCATAGACATGATTGGATTGTGTCTGTTGCAATACGGTTATTCATTTAAGGAGAATAATGGTTACTCTATTTATTTGAATAATACCTTCAGTGGTCTTGCACCTAAAGGAATGGTTTATTGAATCTCGATAGTAGTGATACACATTTTCATGCCAAAAGATATAAGATAGTAATGATAGTACCACTTACTTGTGGCACTGGCATGTAAGTCATATTGGTATAAAACGCATGAAGAAGCTCCATGTTGATGGATCTTTGGACTCACTCATTTTTGCAAAGTTTGAGACATGCAAACCATAACTATTGGTGTATACGCATGAAGAAACTCCATGCAGATGGATCATTTGAACTCACTTGATTTTTCACTTGAGATATGCAAATCATACCACATAGGCAAGATGACTGAAAAGCCTCGGTTTCAGTAAAATGGAACAAGATAGCAACTTGTTGGAAGCAACACATTTTGATGTGTGCAGTCCAATGAGTGCTGAGGCATGCAGTGAATATCCTTATGTTCTTACTTCACAGATGATTCGAGTAGATGTTGAGTATATTTACTTGATGAAACACAAGTCTGAATTATTGAATGGTTCAAGTAATTTCAGAGTGAAGTTTAAGATCTTCGTGACAATAGGATAGAATGTCTATGATATGATATAGAGATGAGTATCTGAGTTACGAGCTTTGGCACGCAATTAAGACATTGTGGAAATTGTTTCACAATTAATATCGCCTAGAACACCATAGTGTGATGGTGTGTCCGAACATCATAGTTGCACCCTATTGGATATGGTGCGTACCATGATGTCTCTTATCGAATTACCACTATCGTTCATGGGTTAGGCATTAGAGACAACCGCACTCACTTTAATAGGGCACCACCTAATTCCGTTGAGATGACACCGTATGAACTATGGTTTAGAGAAACCTAAGCTGTCATTTCTTGAAGGTTTGGGGCTGTGACGCTTATGTGGAAAAGTTTCAGGTTGATAAGCTCGAACCCAAAGCGGATAAAATGCATCTTCATAGGACACCCAAAACAGTTGGGTATACCTCCTAATTCAGATCCGAAAGCAATAGGGATTGTTTCTTGAATCGGGTCCTTTCTCGAGGAAAGGTTTGTCTCGAGAATTGAGTGGGAGGATAGTGGAGACTTGATGAGGTTATTGAACCATCACTTCAAACAGTGTGTAGCAGGGCACAGGAAGTTATTCCTGTGGCACCTACACTAATCGAAGTGGAAGCTTATGATAGTGATCATGAAGCTTCGGATCAAGTCACTACCGTACCTCGTAGGACAACAAGGACGCGTACTACTTCAGAGTGGTACAGTAATCCTGTCTTGAAGGTCATGTTGCTAGATAACAATGAACCTACGAGCTATGGAGAAGCGATGGTGGGCCCAAATTCTGACAAATGGTTAGAAGCCATGAAATCCGAGATAGGATCCATGTATCATAAGAAAGCATGGACTTTGGTGGACTTGCCCGATGATCGGCAAGCCATTGAAATAAATGGATCTTTAAGAAGAAGACGGACGTGGACGGTAATGTCACCGTCTATGAAGCTCGACTTGTGGCGAAGAGTTTTTCACAAGTTCAAGGAGTTGACTACGATGAGATTTTCTCATCCGTAGCGATGCTTAAGTCCGTTGGAATCATGTTAGCATTAGCTGCACTTATGAAATCTAGCAGGTGGATGTCAAAACAAGTTTCCTTACCAGTTTTCGTAAGGAAAGGTTGTATGTGATACAATCAGAAAGTTTTTGTCGATCCTAAAAGACGCTAACAAGTATGCAAAGCTCCAGCAGTCCTTCTAAGGACTGGAGTAAGCATCTCGGAGTTGGAATGTATACTTTGATAAGATGATCAAAGATTTTAGGTTTATACAAAGTTTATGAGAAACTTGTATTTCCAAAGAAGTGAGTGGGAGCACTATAGAATTTCTGATGAGTATATGTTGTTGACATATTGTTGATCAGAAATGATGTAGAATTTTTGGAAAGCATATAGGGTTATTTGAAAGGTGTTTTTCAATGGAAAACCTAGATTAAGCTACTTGAACATTGAGCATCAAGATCTATGAGGATAGATCAAAAAACGCTTAATGGTACTTTCAAATGAGCACTTACCTTGACATGATCTTGAAAGTGTTCAAGATGGATCAGTCAAAGAAGGAGTTCTTGCCTGAGTTGTAAGGTACGAAGTTAAAGCTCGACCACGGCAGAAAAGAGAGAAAGGACGAAGGTCGTCCCCTATGCTTTAAACGTAGGCTCTACAGTATGCTATGCTAAGTACCGCACCTGATGTGTGCCTTGCCACATGTCTGGCAAGAGGGTACAAAGGTGATCAAGGAGTGGATCACTGGATAGCGGTCAAAATTATCCTTAGAGGAATAAGGATTTGTTTCTCGATTATGGAGGTGATAAAGAGTTCGGCATAAAGGGTTACGACGATGCAAGCTTTAACACCTATCCGAATGACTCTGAGTAGCAAACCGGATACGTATAGTGGAGCAACCATTTGGAATATCTCCAAGTGGAGCGTGGAAGCAGCATTTACAATATGACATAGAGAATTGCGATGCACATACGGATCTGAATGTTGCAGACCCGTTGACTAAAACTTCTCTTACAAGCAAAACATGATCAAACCCCAGAACTCATTGAGTCTTAATCACATGATGATGTGAACTAGTTTAATGACACTAGTAAACTCTTTGGATGTTGGTCACATGGCGATGTGACCTGTGAGTGTTAATCACATGGCAATGTGAACTAGATTATTGACTCTAGTGCAAGTGGGAGACTGTTGGAAATACGCCCTAGAGGCAATAATAAATTAGTTATTATTATATTTCCTTGTTCACGATAATCGTTTATTATCCATGCTATAATTGTATTGATAGGAAACTCAGATACATGTGTGGGTACATAGACAACACCATGTCCCTAGTAAGCCTCAAGTTGACTAGCTTGTTGATCAATAGATGGTTACGGTTTCCTAACCGTGGACATTGGATGTCGTTGATAACGGGATCACATCATTAGCAGAATGATGTGATGGACAAGACCCAATCCTAAGCCTAGCACAAAGATCGTAGTTCGTATGCTAAAGCTTTTCTAATGTCAAGTATCATTTCCTTAGACCATGAGATTGTGCAACTCCCAGATACCGTAGGAATGCTTTGGGTGTACCAAACGTCACAACGTAACTGGGTGGCTATAAAGGTGCACTACAGGTATCTCCGAAAGTGTCTGTTGGGTTGGCACGAATCGAGACTGGGATTTGTCACTCCGTGTAAATGGAGAGGTATCTCTGGGCCCACTCGGTAGGACATCATCATAATGTGCACAATGTGACCAAGGGGTTGATCACGGGATGATGTGTTACGGAACGAGTAAAGAGACTTGCCGGTAACGAGATTGAACAAGGTATCGGTATACCGACGATCGAATCTCGGGCAAGTATAATACCGCTAGACAAAGGGAATTGTATACGGGATTGATTGAGTCCTTGACATCGTGGTTCATTCGATGAGATCATCGTGGAACATGTGGGAGCCAACATGGGTATCCAGATCCCGTTGTTGGTTATTGACCGGAGAACGTCTCGGTCATGTCTGCATGGTTCCCGAACCCGTAGGGTCTACACACTTAAGGTTCGATGACGCTAGGGTTATAAAGGAAGTTTGTATGTGGTTACCGAATCTTGTTCAGAGTCCCGGATGAGATCCCGGACGTCACGAGGAGTTCCGGAATGGTCCGGAGGTAAAGATTTATATATGGGAAGTCCTGTTTTGGTCACCGAAAAAGTTTCGGGTTTTATCGGTAACGTACCGGGACCACCGGGAGGGTCCCGGGGGTCCACCAAGTGGGGCCACCGGCCCCGGAGGGCTGCATGGGCCAAGTGTGGGAGGGGACCAGCCCCAGGTGGGCTGGTGCGCCCCCCCACAAGGGCCCAAGGCGCCTAGGGTTTGGGGAGGGGGTGCTTCCACCTAACTTGGGGGGGCAAGTTTCCCCCCTCTCCCTCCTTGGCCGCCACCCTTAGATGGGATTGGGGCTGCCGCACCCCTTGGGGTGGAAACCCTAGAGGGGGTGCACCCCCTTCCCTCTCCCCTATATATACTTGAGGGTTTTGGGGCTGCCAACACATGAGTTTTGACCTCTCCCTGGCGCAGCCCTACCTCTCTCCCTTCTCCTCTCCCGCGGTGCTTGGCGAAGCTCTGCAGGATTGCCACGCTCCTCCACCACCACCACGCCATTGTGCTGCTGCTAGACGGAGTCTTCCTCAACCTCTCCCTCCCTCCTTGCTGGATCAAGGCGTGGGAGACGTCATCGGGCTGTACGTGTGTTGAACGCGGAGGTGCCGTCCGTTCGGCACTAGGATCTCCGGTGATTTGAATCACGACGAGTACGACTCCTTCAACTCCGTTCTCATGAACGCTTCCGCTTAGCGATCTACAAGGGTATGTAGATGCACTCTCCTTCCCCTCGTTGCTGGTTTCTCCATAGATAGATCTTGGTGACACGTAGGAAAATTTTGAATTTCTGCTACGTTCCCCAACAGGTCTCCTAGTTGGGCTAGGAAAAGGGAAATCCTACTCCCGGTGGGAGTAGGACTCCCCTAGGGCGTGCCATAGAGAGGTCCGGCCCTCCCCTCATCCACTCCTTTATATACGGGGGCAGGGGGGCACCTCTAGGCACAACAACACAAGTTGATCTACGGATCGTTCCTTAGCCGTGTGCGGTGCCCCCCTCCACTATATTCATATCGTTGCGGTGCTTAGGCGAAGCCCTGCGTCGGTATAACATCATCATCGTCACCACGCCGTTGTGCTGACGGAACTCATCCCCGACACCCTGCTGGATCGGAGTCCGGGGATCGTCATCGAGCTGAACGTGTGCTGAACTCGGAGGCCCCGTACGTTCGGTGCTTGGATCGGTCGGATTGTGAAGACGTACGACTACATCAACCGCGTTGTGCTAACGCTTCCGCTTACGGTCTACGAGGGTACGTGGACATACACTCTTCCCTCTCGTTGCTATGCCATCACCATGATCTCCTAGTGGAATAGTTTCACAAGCTCACGCCACCTGGAACACCACAACGTTGTGGTGTGTCCAAACATCGTAACCGCATTTTATTGGATATGGTGCGATCTATGATGTCTCTTATTGATTTACCATTGTCATTTTGGGGTTATGCATTAGAGACAGCTGCATTCACGTTAAAAGGGCACCATCTAAATCCGTTGAGATGACACCATATGAACTGTGGTTTAGCAAGAAACCCAAGTTGTCGTTTCTTAAAGTTTGAAGTTGTGATGCTTATATGAAAAAGGTTTTCAACCTGATAAGCTCAAACCCAAATCGGAGAAGTGCGTCTTCATAGAATACCCAAAGGAAATTGTTGGGTACTCCTTCTATCACAGATCCGAAGGCAAAACATTCGTTGCTAAGAATGGATCCTTTCTAGAGAAGGAGTTTCTCTCGAAAGAAGTGAGTGGGAGGAAAGTAGAGCTTGATAAGGTAATTTGTACCTTCTCCCGAATTGGAAAGTAGTTCATCACAGAAATCTGTTCCTGTGACTACTACACCAATTAGTGAGGAAGCTAATGATGATGATCATGTAACTTCAGATCAAGCTACTACCGAACCTCGTAGGTAAAACAGAGTGAGATCCGCACCAGAGTGGTACGGTAATCCTGTTCTGGAGGTCATGTTACTTTACCATGACAAACCTACGAACTATGAGGAAGCGATGATGAGCCCAGATTCCACGAAATGGCTTGAGGCCATGAAATCTGAGATATGATCCATGTATGAGAACAAAGTGTAGACTTTGATTGACTTGCCCGATGATCGGTGAGTCATTAAGAATAAATGGATCTTCAAGAGGAAGACGGACGTTGATAGTAGTGTTACTATCTACAAAGCTCGACTTGTCGCAAAAAAAAGTTTTTTCGACAAGTTCAAGATGTTGAATACAATGAGATTTTCTCACTCGTATCGATGCTTAAGTCTATCCGAATCATGTTAGCAATTGCCACATTTTATGAAATCTGGCAAATGGATGTCAAAACTGCATTCCTTAATGGATTATTTAAAGAAGAGTTGTATATGATGCAACCAGAAGGTTTTGTCAATCCTAAAGGTGCTAACAAAATGTGCAAGCTTCAGCGATCCATCAATGGACTGGTGCAAGCATCTCGGAGTTGGAATATACGCTTTGATGAGTTGATCAAAGCATATGGTTTTATACAGACTTTTGGAAAGGCCTGTATTTACAAGAAAATGAGTGGGAGCTCTGTAGCATTTCTGATATTATATATGCTAGACATATTGTTGATTGGAAATGATATAGAATTTCTGGATAGCATAAAAGGATACTTGAATAAAAGTTTTTCAAAGAAAGACCTCGGTGAAGCTGCTTACACATTGAGCATCAAGATCTATATAGATAGATCAAGACGCTTGATAAGATTTTTTCAATAAGTACATACCTTGATAATTTTTTTGAAATAGTTCAAAATAGAACAGTCAAAGAAGGAGTTCTTGCCTGTGATGCAAAGGTGTGAAGTTGAGTAAGACTCAAGACCCGACCATGGTAGAAAATAGAAAGAGAATGAAAGTCATTCCCTATGCCTCAGTCATAGGTTCTATAAAGTATGCTATGTACCAGACCTATTGTATACCTTGCTCTGAATTTGGCAAAGGAGCACAATAGTGATCTAGGAGTAGATCACTGGACATTGGTCAAGAATATCCTTAGTGAGGACTAAGGAAATATTTCTCGATTATGGAGGTGATAAAAGAGCCCGTCTTAAAGAGTTATATCGGTGCAAGCTTTTACACTGATCTAGATGACTCTAAGTCTCAATCTGGATACATATTGAAAGTGGGAGCAATTAGCTAGAGTAGCTCCGTGCAGAGCATTGTAGACATAGAATATTTGCAAAATACATATGGCTCTGAATATGACAGACCCGTTGACTAAGATTCTCTCACAAGCAAAACATGATCACACCTTAGTACTCTTTGGGTGTTAATCACATAGCGATGTGAACTAGATTATCAACTCTAGTAAACCCTTTGGGTGTTTGTCACATGACAATGTGAACTATGGGTGTTAATCATATACATATATGAATATTGGTGTTAAATCACATGGCGATGTGAACTAGATTATTGACTCTAGTGCAAGTGGGAGACTGAAGGAAATATGCCCTAGAGGCAATAATAAAGTTATTATTTATTTCCTTATTTCATGATAAATGTTTATTATTCATGCTAGAATTGTATTAACCGGAAACATAATACATGTGTGAATACATAGACAAACATAATGTCACTAGTATGCCTCTACTTGACTAGCTCGTTAATCAAAGATGGTTAAGTTTCCTAACCATATACATGAGTTGTCATTTGATTAACGGGACCACATCATTAGAAGAATGATGTGATTGACTTGACCCATTCCGTTAGCTTAGCACTTGATCGTTTAGTATGTTGCTACTGCTTTCTTTATGACTTATACATGTTCCTATGACTATGAGATTATGCAACTCCCGTTTACCGGAGGAACACTTTGTGTGCTACCAAACGTCACAACGTAACTGGGTGATTATAAAGGAGCTCTACAGGTGTCTTCGAAGGTACATGTTGAGTTGGCGTATTTCGAGATTAGGATTTGTCACTCCGATTGTCGAAGAGGTATCTCTGGGCCCTCTCGGTAATGCACATCACTATAAGCCTTGCAAGCAATGTGACTAATGAGTTAGTTGCGGGATGATGCATTACGTAACGAGTAAAGAGACTTGCCGGTAACGAGATTGAACTAGGTATTGGATACCGATGATCGAATCTCGGGCAAGTAACATACCGATGACAAAGGGAACAATGTATGTTGTTATGCGGTTTGACCGATAAAGATCTTCGTAGAATATGTAGGAACCAATATGGGCATTCAGGTTCCGCTATTGGTTATTGACCGAGAATAGTTCTAGGTCATGTCTACATAGTTCTCGAACCCGTAGGGTCCGCACGCTCAAGGTTTCAATGACAGTTTTATTATGAGTTTATGGTTTTTGATGTACCGAAGGAGTTCGGAGTCCCGGATGAGATCAGGGACATGACGAGGAGTCTCGAAATGGTCGAGACGTAAAGATCGATATATTGGACGACTATATTCGGAGTTCGGAAAGGTTCCGAGTGATTCGGGTATTTTTGGAGTACCGGAGAGTTACATGAATTCGCCGGGGAGAAGTATTGGGCCTTATTGGGCCATACGGGAAAGAGAGAGGGGCTGCCTAGGGTAGGCCACGCGCCCCCCCATGGCCTAGTCCGAATTGGACTAGGGGGAGGGGCCGCACCCCCTCCTTCCTTCCCTTCTCTCTTCCCCTTCCTTGTCTCCAACTCCTACTACTTGGAAGGTCTCCTAGTTGGGCTAGGAAAGGGGGAATCCTACTCCCGATGGGAGTAGGACTCCCCTAGGGCGCGCCATAGAGTGGGCCGGCCCTCCCCTCCTCCACTCCTTTATATACGGGGGCAGGGGGGCACCTCTAGGCACAACAACACAAGTTGATCTACGGATCGTTCCTTAGCCGTGTGCTGTGCCCCCCTCCACTATATTCCACCTCGGTCATATCGTTGCGGTGCTTAGGCGAAGCCCTGCGTTGGTAGAACATCATCATCGTCACCACGCCATCGTGCTGACAGAACTCATCCCCGACACCCTGCTGGATCGGAGTCCGGGGATCGTCATCGAGCTGAACGTGTGCTGAACTCGGAGGCCCCGTATGTTCGGTGCTTGGATCGGTCGGATCGTGAAGACGTACGACTACATCAACCGCGTTGTGCTAACGCTTCCGCTTATGATCTACGAGGGTACGTGGACATACACTCTCCCATCTCATTGCTATGCCATCACCATGATCTTGCGTGTGCGTAGGAATTTTTTTGAAATTACTACGTTCCCCAACACTTGCATTAGAGTAGTGTAGCATGTTACTGTTCGGTTACTCCTATTCTATTGCATAGCCTGTCATTATTGCTACAGTCATTGATACCTTACCCGCAATCCTAAATGCTTAGTATAGGATGCTACTTTATCATTATTGGCCCTACATTCTTGTCAGTCTGCCTTGCTATACTATTGGGTCGTGATCACTCGGGAGGTGATCACATGTATATACTATACATATGTGCATACTATACAGATGGTGACTAAAGTCGGGTCGGCTCGTTGAGTGCCCGCGAGTGATTCACGGATTGGGGGCTGAAAGGACCTTTGTCCCGACGGCCCTCTCTGTGGATCTTTGTGGCGGAGCGACAGGGTAGGTTGAGACCGCCTAGGTGAGAGGTGGGCCTGGCCCTGGTCGGTGTCCGAGGTTACATCAATTAACACGCTTAACGAGATCTTGGTATTTGATCTGAGTCTGGCCATTTGGTCTATACGCATTAACCAACTACATGGGAAAGATATGGGCACTCGACGTCGTGGTATCAGCCGAAGCCTTCATGACGTCAGTGACTGAGCGGTGCGCGCCAGATTGGACCACGTATCGTGACTTACTTTGTAATGGAGGTTGCTAGGTCTGCTTCCGGCCGCCCACGCAACATGCAGGTGTGCAATGGGCGATGGGCCCAGACCCCTGCGCCATAGGATTTAGACCGGCGTGCTGACCTCTTTGTTGTGCCTAGGTAGGGCTGCGACGTGTTGATCTTCCGAGGCCGGGCATGACCCAGGAAAGTGTGTCCGGCCAAATGGGATCGAGCATGTTGGGTTATGTGGTGCACCCCTGCAGGGAAGTTTATCTATTCGAATAGCCGTGTCCCTCGGTAAAAGGACGACCCGGAGTTGTACCTGGACCTTATGACAACTAGAACCGAATACTTAATAAAAACACACCCAGAAAAGTTCCATAGACAACCCGGTGATCGCTTTTCCACAGGGCGACGAGGGGAGGATCGCCGGGTAGGATTATGCTATGCGATGCTACTTGGAGGACTTCAATCTACTCTCTTCTACATGCTGCAAGACGGAGGCTGCTAGAAGTGTAGTCTTCGATAGGACTAGCTATCCCCCTCTTATTCTGGCATTCTGCAGTTCAGTCCACTCATATTGCCTCCTTACACATATTCCCATGCATATGTAGTGTAGCTCCTTGCTTGCGAGTACTTTGGATGAGTACTCACGGTTGCTTTTCTCCCCCTTTCCCCCTTTTCCTCTTCTTCCTCGTTGTCGCAACCAGATGCTGGAGCCCTGGAGCCAGACGCCACCGTCGACGACGACTCCTACTACACTAGAGGTGCCTACTACTACGTTCAGGCCGCTGACGACGACCAGGAGTAGTTTAGGAGG
This sequence comes from Triticum aestivum, assembly GCF_018294505.1. Taxonomy (NCBI): domain Eukaryota; kingdom Viridiplantae; phylum Streptophyta; class Magnoliopsida; order Poales; family Poaceae; genus Triticum; species Triticum aestivum. Next base: position 130,145,231 of record NC_057807.1, on the reverse strand, counting down.
ATCCCAAGCAGGAGGCCTGCGCCTCTTTCGATCTGTATCCCAGTTTGTGCTAGCCATCTTATGGCAACTTGTTTAACTTATGTCTGTACTCAGATATTGTTGCTTCCGCTGACTCGTCTATGATCGAGCACTTGTATTCGAGCCCTCGAGGCCCTTGGCTTGTATTATGATGCTTGTATGACTTATTTTATTTTTAGAGTTGTGTTGTGATATCTTCCCGTGAGTCCTTGATCTTGATCGTACACGTTTGCGTGTATGATTAGTGTACGATTGAATCGGGGGCATCATAAGTTGGTATCAGAGCCGACTGCCTGTAGGAATCCCCCTTCCACACTTCTTGGCCGAAGTTGAGTCTAGTCAATGAAAATTGTTTACTAACATGGTTGTGCGGCCCATGGGCCCACGTCGCCATTGGGTGGTATTAGGATCTTTTACTCCTCGTCTATACTCTGGGACTCTGATCCCTCTTCTATTCGGGTTAAATGATTTTGCTAATTCTAACTCTAGGTTCTTGTAACTATTTCTCCCGGATAGCCCTCATTCCGGAAGATCACCTGCTTCGTGAGAAGATTCTGAGGATGTCCCTCGATATTTTCCCGAGACCCTTGTGCTCATTGCCTTTGCAATTCATTGTCACCGATATATCCCTATGGATATCTGAATGCACTTGTCTTTCTCTTGATCATTCCTAGCTACTTATACTTGCCACCCTTACCTTCATTCTCGATTACTCTTGTTACTACAAGATACCCTGAACTACTACCCGCTATTCCGAGAATCCTTCGTGCTTACTGCCTTGCAGCTCTTTTCTGCACGATTACACTGACGCATAAATTCTCACACTTATCGAGGATTTCTTCATTCCTAGTTGTTTTTGTGTTTCACAAAATTCTTCAGGATACTTCGGTTTTCTGAAAATTCTTAGGAGCCTATTGCTCCTGAATTCCTTGCCTTTCAGTACTATGGTTAATTCCATATTTCTACCAATATCCATTGACATCCTTTGTCACTATCATTTCATTCCCCTTGATTCGTTATTTTGCGAATGCTTGCAAACCTCAATCAGATCATAGAATTCATCCTTCCGGCTCAGATGTCATTTTAGACATGAGTTGGTTCTCGACCAATCAAATTGTCGTCGATTGTACCCCTAAGTCTGTTCAACTTATCCATTCTTAATCACAGCGTCTGCTTCTGATCCTTCATTTTGGAAATCATAATTCCTTTGATATCTAAGCATCGAATTATTCAGATGTTCTATAATCAGATGCCTTTGCATTGTTTCTTTATCTGATTGTGTGCCGATGCTCACATTAGCTCTGCTATGGACCGTCAAATCCTTTGTTGGATTATTATTCAACAGTGTCCTTCATATTTTACCGCCTTATGAATCCTCCCTGATACATAATGCCTTTGGTAATTAGTATCCTCTCCTTTGGTCAAACATGCTTTGCTTTTGAGCTTGAGTTATTTACCCCTAAAGTTTGTGGTATATGTTTCTAAGATGCCCTGATGGGTTGAACCTATGCCTTCCTTAATCTGTGTGAACCCGAAAGATTTCATGGGCCATACTCATCTGGTATTTCACCAGGTAAAACTTTCAACACTAATGCCTTTATCAAAACGAGAAGTGAATGTATGGTTGTGCTTTGGAGAAGTGGGAGTCGACCTTGAACTTTGTGTTCAGGCCCATGGATCCGATGTGGAATCTATCATGGAAGCTTCTTTTATTAATGGTCCCCTTGTATAAGTTCATCTTGTATCTAAGTTGGGCCTTTGCAACCGTGGTTCCGACCATGATTGATCATCTTTGATCCTATTCTCGGACAAGTTGAAGTACTTGCCTTCTGCGGATATATACGCCACTTCAACCTCTATTCTAATATGCCTTCGAGTATTACCCTCGGTATCTCGAGAATATCACGGAACTACATAACTTCTTATGAGTTCATCAACTATTAATTCTTGCAGATTCTAATTTTCCCTGGGGTTCTGAGTGGTAAATCACTCGAGGACACCGATAAGTGAATCGAGACCTCACTACGATTTAACAACTCTTAGTAATCTTTGTTGCTTAGGATTTTGTACTCGATCATGTCATTCTCAGTCGATTGTCTAAACCATCATCGTCATGCTGAAGCTTGACCATGCTATCTATGTCCTTCATCCCCGGAACACCATTACATCAATACACTAAACTTAAATCGAGCCTTCAACATTATGTTCGTTGTCTCAAAAGGCAATTTTGATACTGAGATTGCAATCTTATCTATGGTTATAAAAACCTTTTGGTTCACCATTCCCTTTGCTTGATGTCGTCGTCGATCAATTATATCTTCTTGAAACCTCTCGACAAATTGTCGTGATCGTTGTCAACAATTTGACTTCTTCCAAGTTGTGCGTCGAATTCATGATGAGAAATACCATCCTTGCCCCCTCGATGATTTGTATTAACATCGGCAACATTCTTGCATTCACTCCGACACAAAACTTGTTCATGTTTTGTGTTGTACCTAGTTCCTTTCTATCCAACTTATATTATGATTCTATCTTGGAGTATTACCATCTGTTATGTCAAGAATGTTGAGAAAATTGCCCCAACTATTAATTCTTGATATAGTAATACCTCTCACCATCACCATTCTTTCTTGGTCCTCGTGTTGATTCCAACTGGGGTACCAACAAGTGAACGGTGCTGTTTGGATTCTGCCCTTCTAGCAACCCTATTGCTTTGAAGTTAATGGTCGGTCGTTCATTCTTGGACTATTGATTATTGAATCACCATTCTCACATTGGTCGTGCAACCCAACCCATATTTCGGGTGCACCTTTCAACCAATGTTTAATTGTGTATGTTTTCCTTGAGCATATTTCATTATATCATTTGATTTGACAAATGTTATCTCCTTATCCACATAATTGTGGAGATCCATCTTTTTTGGATACCTCGTTGAATTATCGCTGAGTCCATCAGCCACCTCATCATCCTCTCCTTGGCTTAATGATGAACCCTTGTTCGGAACTCGCTTCCATAGTTTATTTCTCAAGAATCATATAATGTCATCTCATCAATTGTGTTGCACCTTTTCTTCTCAAGCATCCTGAGTCTGAGATATCCTAACACCAACCAGATATGAATCCCGGTCAGATATGATGGTTGGGACGCATTTTCCAAGAGCTATAGCGTTGATCTTTATATGACCCGGTAAGGTGATGTCATGGCTAGCACACTTGGCTGGAGGGCATATTGTTATAGTTCTTCCTTTTAGCAATGTTAACCATTCTTCCATGAGGAAATTGTAAGACTTATTCTACAAGTTATTCCTGATGGATCCTTTGTGTTTCCAAAGTGTGATCTTCACCTGATGACCATGTCAACGCTATCTCGAAGCATGTCTATGGTACTCCGATTTTCAACAAGGACATTTGAAGCCCCATGCTAAATGTTTCCTGCTCAATTACCCAAACACCGATGTATGGGTAATGTCATGAGATTTCTCTCCCCTTACCTAAAGGGTTTTCTGCTTTCTATCCTGTCATGGATATCATGCTCCGCTTGTCCTTGGAAAGGATATACCCCAGAAATATGTGTTTAAACACATTTTCCTTTCCATTGTTTTGTTTAAACCTTTATTGCAATCTGACTTAACTAAGCAGTGATAATTCCCCGTTTAGGTAAGCACCTTGTTGTACCACGCGGTCAGTAAGACCCTGTTACTATTGTTGATGACATTCCGGTAACTACCGATGGACGAGAACTTTGCCTATTGGTCCGCCTCGTTTAACGAGCAGGAAAATGGTTCTCTTCCTCCCTCGCCCTTGGTACCGAAGTTGTTGCCGACATTACTGACAGTCTATTCTCCGACATGCCTTGCTATCATGATCGTGCAAGATGTCGTCGCTCCTTCTACTTTTAACCCACATGATGGGCCCATAACCCACAGTTCCATAGGATCGAAACCTGACTCTCTTATACACCCCTTGTTGCCAAAGTTATCCCTTATGCTTGGCTTCGTATGTAATTCACGAGCTAATTTCCCTGCCATATTTCATTCCGGTATCGGATGCAACATTTTTCTTCATTGCTCCGAACCCTTTCACACTCTGTTTCAGGCAACAAATGATTGCCTGATCGCTCGAAACTTCCCATGATACCTCTTTACATTGCTCTCAATATTTTCTTAAGTTTCAATTCGAGAGCTACTTTCCGCCACCTGCCCCGATGTTATCGACCAGATAGTCAACCTTGTAGAGGTCTATTCTCCCGGAATTACCACCCCTTTATTCTTTTGTAAGTACGATGGAATTCCCGAAGAAAGAATGCTGACTTCATCACGATGACCTGAAGCAGAGAAATGAAGACATCAACGTAATGGATCGACCTCTTCGAGAAGAGCAAACAAGACCGGGAAGATCCATTAGAATTTCGCAACCACAACTTTCCCCCTTACACCACCTCTTAAATCTCGGGACGAGATTTCTTATAGTGGAGGAGAATTGTGACGCCCGGACAATTAAGCTACAGTAAACCTTTGCTAATGATGCCATGTCACCTCGGTTACTGTTGATAAACTCGCGTTAGTTCAAAATGATTCAAATTCAAATTTAAAATATAGGCAAACAACAAAAGTTTTCAAACAATAAAACTAAAATGTTCGGGTCGTGCCAAATAATGCGTAGGTAATTATGATGAAGAAACCACACTTTTATAAAATAATCGAATACTATAAGTTGAGTAAACTGTAGATAAAACAATTAATTAAATGCCTTTTGTATTATATAAAATACTAAACTGTTTTATTCTGGGTAAAACTTTTTGATGACAATGGGTTTGGTGGCAATGCTAAATTAGGAGTTGAAATTATATTTTTAGAAAATTAAAATAAATTGAAAAGTCAAAAGGAAACAGAAAATAAAATAAATAAAAGGAAAAACAGACAAAACAAAATAAACCCCCCCTCCCGTGGGCCTTGGCCCAGCTAGGCCATCAGGCCAGCCCACCCGCGCCGAAACTCCCCTGGGCTACTAACCTGCCCTACCACCAAACCCTAACACACGACCGCTCCCACTTCTCCCCTCCCCCTCACGTCGCTCTCCCCTCCTTCCCCCGATCCAGATCTGGATCGGGAAGGGGAACGAACTGCACCGACGCCGTCGCCGCCTCGTCCCGCCACTGCTTTGCCGAAGTCGCCGTGTTGCCGGAGCACCACCTCGTCCTCTACCCCGACCCCGCCCCCCTCGGTCCCCAAAGCCGCCTGACGCCGCCCCGCTGTCGTCGCCGTCATCTCGCTGCCTGGAGCCCCCCGCCGTCGCCGTCGTCTTCCTCGTCTCCACCTCGACCTCCCCCCGTCCTCGACCGCCCCGCGTCGTCCTCTGCTCGTTGGAGCGCCGCGACGTTGCTGGCCTGCCTCCTCGTCCCTCTCCGTCAACGCCGTCGTCCCCGTCTCCCTCCCCGAGCCCCACTGCCTTGACCCCACGACCAGCGGTGAGCCCAGTTCGCCTTCCCCTCTTCCTGCTCCGCACTGGCCTCCCGTGCTCGACGCGCCATCGCGCGCCCACGCGCTCGCGCACTGCCCCGCGCCCACCGTCCATCGCGCCGTGCACCATCCTGCCGCTCCTTGCTCCACTCGCTGCTGCCGCCTCGGCTTCCCGCGCCGTCGCCCCGCGATGGTCCTGCCGCTGTCCACGGCCCCGCGCCGTCTCGGCGCCCAGCGCCCGCCACCACAGCTGCTCCCTCCCTAGGCGGGCTCCCCCGTCGCCGGCAACCTTGCCCCGCACGGGGCGGGTTGCGCCCCTGCACCCCATGCCCGATCCATCGCCCAGTGCCCGTTAAGGTCCCTGGCCCAATGACAGCCGGGGCCCACCCTTGGAACGAATTATAAAAAAAGAGAATTATAAATAAATAAATAAATAAATAAGTAACAATTAAATTAATTAATTAATTAATTAAGTTAATTAATCCTGTTTAATTAATCTAATTAACTAGTTAGTTTAATTAAACAGTAATTAGATTAGTTAAACCCTAATTAGACTAAACAGTCAATGACGAACAGGACCCACACGTGAGTTGACCAGTCAACACCCCTGTTGACTGCTGACATCATGCTGACGTCAGCATGCACAGTTCTGGGTAATGTTAGAATTAAATAATTAAATAAATTCTAAAAATGAATTAAAACTTTAAAAATCAATATAAAATAAAGCATAGCTCGGATGGAAAAACTTTGTACATGAAAGTTGCTCAGAACGACGAGACGATTCCGGATACGCAGCCCGTTCGCCCGCCACACATCCTTAGCATAGTGAACCTGCAACATTTCACCTCCGATTCGTTTGTCCGAAAACACGAAACACCGGGAATACTTTCCCGGATGTTTTCCCTCTTCGCCGGTATCACCTACTACCGCGTTAGGGCACACCTAGCACCGCTCATTGTCACGTCACGCATCGTCATGCTTATGTTTGCATTGTATTTATTGTTTCTTCCCCCTCTTCTCTTCGGTAGACTACGAGACCGACGCTGCTGCCGCCCCGTTCGACTACGGAAGTGACGACCCCTCCTTCTTGCCAGAGCAACCAGGCAAGCCCCCCCCCCTTGATCACCAGATATCACCTATTCTTCTCTATACTGCTTGCAATAGAGTAGTGTAGCATGTTACTGTTCGGTTACTCCTATTCTGTTGCATAGCCTGTCATTATTGCTACAGTCATTGATACCTTACCCGCAATCCTAAATGCTTAGTATAGGATGCGTTTATCATCATTGGCCCTACATTCTTGTCAGTCTGCCTTGCTATACTATTGGGTCGTGATCACTCGGGAGGTGATCACATGTATATACTATACATATGTACATACTATACAGATGGTGACTAAAGTCGGGTCGGCTCGTTGAGTGCCCGCGAGTGATTCACGGATTGGGGGCTGAAAGGACCTTTGTCCTGACGGCCCTCTCTGTGGATCTTTGTGGCGGAGCGACATGGTAGGTTGAGACCGCCTAGGTGAGAGGTGGGCCTGGCCCTGGTCGGTGTCCGAGGTTACATCAATTAACACGCTTAACGAGATCTTGGTATTTGATCTGAGTCTGGCCATTTGGTCTATACGCACTAACCAACTACATGGGAAAGATATGGGCACTCGACGTCGTGGTATCAGCCGAAGCCTTCATGACGTCAGCGACTGAGCGGCGCGCGCCAGATTGGACCGTGTATCGTGACTTACTTTGTAATGGAGGTTGCTAGGTCTGCTTCCGGCCGCCCACGCCACATGCAGGTGTGCAATGGGCGATGGGCCCAGACCCCTGCGCCATAGGATTTAGACCGGCGTGCTGACCTCTCTATTGTGCCTAGGTAGGGCTGCGACGTGTTGATCTTCCGAGGCCGGGCATGACCCAGGAAAGTGTGTCCGGCCAAATGGGATCGAGCGTGTTGGGTTATGTGGTGCACCCCTGCAGGGAAGTTTATCTATTCGAATAGCCGTGTCCCTCGGTAAAAGGACGACCCGGAGTTGTACCTGGACCTTATGACAACTAGAACCGAATACTTAATAAAAACACACCCAGACAAGTTCCACAGACAACCCGGTGATCGCTTTTCCACAGGGCGACGAGGGGAGGATCGCCGGGTAGGATTATGCTATGCGATGCTACTTGGAGGACTTCAATCTACTCTCTTCTACATGCTGCAAGACGGAGGCTGCTAGAAGCGTAGTCTTCGATAGGACTAGTTATCCCCCTCTTATTCTGGCATTCTGCAGTTCAGTCCACTCATATTGCCTCCTTACACATATTCCCATGCATATGTAGTGTAGCTCCTTGCTTGCGAGTACTTTGGATGAGTACTCACGGTTGCTTTTCTCCCCCTTTTCCCCCTTTTCCTCTTCTTCCTGCTTGTCGCAACCAGATGCTGGAGCCCTGGAGCCAGACGCTATCGTCGACGACGACTCCTACTACACTGGGGGTGCCTACTACTACGTGCAGGCCGCTGACGATGACCAGGAGTAGTTTAGGAGGATCCCAAGCAGGAGGCCTGCGCCTCTTTCGATCTGTATCCCAGTTTGTGCTAGCCATCTTATGGCAACTTGTTTAACTTATGTCTGTATTCAGATATTGTTGCTTCCGCTGACTCGTCTATGATCGAGCACTTGTATTCGAGCCCTCGAGGCCCCTGGCTTGTATTATGATGCTTGTATGACTTATTTTATTTTTAGAGTTGTGTTGTGATATCTTTCCGTGAGTCCCTGATCTTGATCGTACACGTTTGCGTGTATGATTAGTATACGATTGAATCGGGGGCGTCACACATGGCCCGCCATAGCGACCATGTTTGTGTCACAATCACGCTCTTGGATACGAATCTCAGAGGTGGTGGCGGGCCAGGCCGTCGGTTGCGAGGCGAGCGTCGGCCAACGACATGGCGTGTGATAATGAGACGGAGTGATGCCGAGATGTGAAAACTCTAGCGGTTGGCTCCCGACAACGTGCATGAGGTTATAGGGGAAGATGCATCTTCCAATCTTCCATTTTGGTGTTCTTAATACTCTCTTCATTCCCTTACACATGGCCACTTCATAATTTTATGTCTAACTTCGATCATTAATTTACCAATAAAAAATGAGTTATATGTCATAAAAGTATTTTATTGGATTCACATTTCAAAGAACTTTTTGAGGATATGTTTTTTATGACATATAATTCATATTTTGTTGACCAAAATTATAAGTCAAAGTTTGACACTAAAAACGCAGCGTCCTTGTCAGGCTTCAGGTGAGACTGTCTGTTGGAGTCCCACCACATACACTTAGTCCCAACAGACTTGATGGGCAGTAGATAACAACCCACTACAACTTATATGGGTTTCATGGGTATAAGTGGGATCCCACTTACAATACATTGCGTGCGTGCTCTACTAGCTGTCAGGTGTGCGTACTCTACTACCTCTTTTTATCAACCGAATCCATTGCGTTCAACGACGATGTGAAGCCACACACTTCCAATGCAGGCAACACCAATGGCTCTGGTGACGATCAAGGCGTCGTATACAATAAGGACAAGGCAGCATTGACGATGGATGTGGTAACGACGGTGATGGACCTGAACGCCACCTCGTCGATGGTCGTTCGGGAAGGGCTGGACCTGGTAGTGGTGATGGACGTTGTATACATATAGAGATCGATTCCGTGACTGCAGTGAACATAATCAATGACGAAAGTACAGACAGATCAGTCTTCGCCTCTCTAGTCCAGGAGATAAAGTATTTGAGGAGTCTTCGTGCAACTTGTGTTACACATGTTATGTGTAGTCAGAACTCTATTAGTGACTACTTGGCTAAATTTGCTAGGAGTAATGGTAGAACCATAGTTTGGTTAAACTCTGGCCCGTTAGAGGTAATTGATCTTTGTATTGCACACCGTAGCATTTTTGCTACTTGAGTAATACATTTTTCTATCTGCAAAAAAAAAGAGATGGTCGTGGTGGCGTCGGAGCTGATCAGCCAGAACCGAGCGGAGCAGATGGCCATGACTCTGACGAGAGATGGTGAACCTCGCTGCATGCACGAACACGGTGATGACCAATTGACATGCGGCCGTGTGGTGGTGCAAGAGATCGAAGTCGAAGTTGAGGTAGACGATGAGGTGGTGAGGTGTGCAGTCAATACTGGGTCCATGTCACCACAAAACCATCCGGAGTGGTCTCAGGATGAAAAATATCCGGTTTTAACAGATGAGGGATCAAGTTTGTCTGATTTTAGAGTTAAGGGACCATTTCTAGATTGTTGGTAAAGTTGAAGGATGGAAAATATACTTGATGGGTCAGCTAAATGGAACAGCCTGATAAAATTTGTTGTGCTCAATGGATTAGTCCCTCTTAGTTCCACTTCCATCCGTGGAATCCGATGGTCTTGCATACAAAAATGGAACCGTGGTAGATGCTGTAAATACTAAAACAGTATCGTGAGACGTCCGCCTATCCTAGTAAAACTCTGCTCACCGGCACCAGATTAGCGCAGTCGCGCTTCAGCGAGCTCGTCCTGAGGCCGCACAGCCGTCGCCGTTCCGGCACAGGCCGCCGACCTGACCTCCTCCACCACCTCCAACCTCCCTGCCTCGCGCGTGCTCCCTCGCACTAACATATCACCAGCGAGCTACTTGGACAATGTCCTCCACCCCGTCGCGCCCAAGGTGTTCGGCTCAATGACGCGCCGGGCAGCGGCCTCACTTAACAAGTCGCTCAGTGAGTTCCTCGCGCACGAAGATCCGGAGAAGCTCCTGTCGCTCTTCGCAGCCAAGGTCAGGGAGTGCAGGGGCCTTGGCTCTGTTGATTTCGCGTGCGCCTTGCGTGAGTGCAGGGGCAGCGGCAAGCACTGGCCGCTCGTTCCGGTGATCCATGCCAAGGCGATCACATGTGGGCTCGGGGGAGACCGGATCGCTGGCAACCTGCTGATTGATTTGTACGCGAAGAAAGGGCTTGTGCAGCGGGCGAGGCGTGTGTTTGAGCAGCTATCTGCCAGGGACAATGTTTCTTGGGTTGCAATGTTGTCAGGGTATGCACAGAATGGTCTTGGAGAAGATGCTGTTGGGCTATACCACCACATGCATCGCTCCGGGGTTGTTCCTACGCCTTACGTTCTGTCTAGTGTACTCAGTGCTTGCACTAAAGCTGCGCTTTTTGAGCAAGGGCGGCTGGTTCATGTCCAAGTTTACAAGCAAGGGTTGTGCTCTGAAACTGTTGTGGGGAATGCGCTTATTGCGCTGTACTTGCGGTTAGGATCTTTTAGCCTGGCGGAAAGAGTATTTTCTGAGATGCGGTACTGTGATAGAGTAACGTTCAATACACTGATCTCGGGACATGCTCAGTGTGGAAACGGTGAGAGCGCTTTGGAGATATTTGAGGAGATGTGCTTGTCAGGCTGGACACCTGATTGTGTAACCATTGCTAGTCTCCTTGCAGCTTGTGCCTCTATTGGGGATCTGAATAAGGGCAAGCAGCTCCATTCTTATCTGCTAAAAGCAGGCATGTCTCCGGATTACATAATTGAAGGTTCGATTCTTGATCTCTATGTGAGATGTGGTGATATCGTGGAAGCCCTCGAGATCTTCAAATCGGGTGATAGGACAAATGTAGTGCTATGGAATTTGATGCTTGTTGCATATGGGCAGATTAGTGATCTAGCAAAATCTGTTGACCTCTTTTGTCAAATGGTAGCTGCAGGGGTACGCCCTAACCAATTCACGTACCCATGCTTGTTAAGGACTTGCACTTATGCTGGAGAAATTAACCTTGGAGAGCAGATTCATTCACTAAGCATAAAGACTGGCTTTGAGTCTGATATGTATGTCAGTGGTGTACTGATAGATATGTATTCTAAATACGGGTGGCTTCATAAAGCTCGAAGAATTCTTGAAATACTTGAAGCAAAAGATGTGGTCTCCTGGACATCGATGATTGCTGGATACGTGCAACATGACTTTTGCAAAGAGGCCCTTGAAACATTCAAAGATATGCAGCTATTTGGAATTTGGCCTGATAACATAGGGCTGGCAAGTGCTATAAGTGCTTGTGCTGGAATCAAAGCAATGCGTCAAGGTCTGCAGATTCATTCTCGGGTTTACGTGTCTGGTTATTCAGGAGATGTTTCCATTTGGAATGCGTTGGTAAACCTTTATGCACGATGTGGAAGAAGCAAAGAAGCTTTCTCTTTATTTGAGGCAATTGAATATAAAGACAAGATAACATGGAATGGACTGGTATCTGGTTTTGCACAAAGTGGTCTATATGAAGAGGCCCTTGAGGTATTTATTAAGATGTATCAAGCAGGTATCAAGTATAACGTGTTCACCTTTGTATCCTCTATTAGTGCATCAGCTAACCTTGCAGATATAAAACAAGGAAAGCAAATACATGCTACAGTTATTAAAACAGGTTGCACCTCTGAAACTGAAGTTGCCAATGCGTTGATTTCACTGTATGGGAAATGTGGCAGCATTGAAGATGCCAAGATGCAGTTCTTTGGAATGTCCGAAAGGAACGATGTGTCATGGAATACTATTATTACAAGTTGCTCACAACATGGATGTGGCCTAGAGGCCTTGGATCTATTTGATCAAATGAAGCAAGAAGGTCTAAAACCAAATGATGTGACCTTCATAGGCGTTTTAGCTGCTTGCAGTCATGTGGGTCTGGTAGAGGAGGGTCTTGGTTACTTTGAATCCATGTCTAGTGAGCATGGAATCCATCCAAGGCCTGATCATTATGCTTGTGTTGTAGACATTCTTGGACGAGCTGGGCAACTTGACCGTGCAAGGAAATTTGTTGAGGAAATGCCTGTATCTGCTAATGCAATGGTTTGGAGAACCCTTCTCAGTGCTTGTAGAGTGCACAAAAACATCGAAATTGGAGTGCTTGCAGCCAAGTATCTACTGGAGTTAGAGCCTCATGATTCAGCATCATATGTCCTCCTTTCAAATGCATATGCTGTTACTGGGAAATGGGCTTACAGGGATCACGTCAGAAAGATGATGAAAGACAGAGGAGTCAGAAAAGAGCCCGGCCGTAGCTGGATTGAAGTAAAGAACGTGGTTCATGCTTTCTTTGTTGGTGATCGGTTGCACCCATTGGCTCATCAGATTTACAAATATTTGGCTGACCTAGATGACAGGTTAGCCAAAATAGGGTACAGACAAGGGAACTATTTTCTTTTCCAAGAAAAAGAGAAAGAACAAAAGGACCCCACTGCTTTTGTCCATAGCGAGAAGTTAGCTGTGGCCTTTGGATTGATGAGTTTGCCTCCTTCTATGCCCCTTAGAGTCATTAAGAATCTCCGTGTCTGCAACGATTGCCACACTTGGATGAAGTTTACCTCCGAAGTCATGGGAAGAGAAATTGTATTGCGAGATGTGTACAGATTTCACCATTTTAACAATGGCAATTGTTCATGTGGAGACTTCTGGTGAAATGTGTTGAAGTTAAGTTCTTGAAGTGCTCCTCCTGAAATCCCCTAGGTTTCTCCATTTGTGATCATCAAGGTGTTACTTCAATGTATTCATGTGTGGGATACACCTCTTTGTTGGCCTGTCATGCAGATATCTAAATTTGTAAGCCGGCACGATCAATACCACAAAACAGGTAACATAAAACATAATAATACATATAATTATGGATCAGGTATTCTTGTCTATAACATGCTTTTATTTTCACCTTTGTGGCCGTCATGCCGTTTCAGGGATCTATAACCTTTTTTTTTCGGAAAAAGGTCCACTTTTCAACCCTGAACTGTTGCAGAAGTTCACCCTGAACTCTAAACTTCAAGGTCCCACTTGGTTTGTGCGGGAAGCAACAGTACAAGTCCCATCTCGCCGTTGATTTCCCAGGGCAATATGGACCATTTTCCTTGCCGACATGAATAGAGACCATTTCGACGAAAGTTTGAGTTTGCCAGGGGTACAAATGAAATGAAAATGAATTGATAAAACATTCCTACAAAAAAAATTCTGCCACTTATACTTTATGTTATGATATTCTAATCAGATTGGATGGCAAAGATTTCTCATTTTATCTCCTTTCTATGAATGTAATAAAGCCGTAATATAATATACTAGAAAGTTTGACTTTACTTCGATTTAGAATAGCGTGCTTTGCTTACTTTAATTTCTCAAAATAATTTGAGGGTTCTTTTTTTATTTCGGATCGGAGTAGTATAATTGCTAGAAAATTCAGTATTTCATTGTGGAATTCTAAAATAGAGTAAGTCCCTTTTTTAAGTACATGCTATGCTACCAGCGGACGATGCTACCTTCACGGTCTCGTCCTCCCCAAGTCCATCAATGTCCCCGTCGCTGCGCTCGTTTGCCCAGCTTGATCTAATTCATGACTTTATCCATGATACGCCCCCTATTAGCTGCTGTGGTTGAAATGCAACCTATATAACTGACGACAACCACGGCGCCGCCATCGCAGTAGCAGCTGTTTCCTTTGCGAGACACAGCCTAGCCACAAAGAATGCAGAGCGCCTGCAGTAGGTGGAAGCCAGCTGACGATGTACATCCGATAGAAGGTGACCAACTGACGGAAAGGCTTCCAGCACAGCCGTATCTTGATAATCTTCGTGGCTGAGAAAATTCTTTCAACTGATACCCGCAGGTTTCCCGCCCCATCATGCCGTCGCCACCGCATCGACTCTGCTCGGACGCCCGACCATGACGAGCTTCATATCTTTCTCCTCGTGTTTGCCACCGGCAGCCGAATGAGCTATTCCGACGAGCCTCCCCACTGCACTATACGCCAGACCAGTTTGTTCCCCGCCGCATCGACGAGTCTGACTGGCCCAAAGCTTCAAACACTCGCCGAATTGGACCTCAGGCCTCCTTGCTGGGCTGCCAGCCCGTCTGGCCGGATGCTCCTGGCTCCACCGGAGAAGCTGGCAACTGGCATCGATGTGGAGAAGCTGGCATCTAGGAGTTGAGGAAGTCAGGTGAGTTCCCAACGGGGCCTTTGTTCTTAGCTCGCTATTTGAAGAAGCCTTGAGTTAGCTAATTTTTCATTTGACCACGAAGTCAATTTTCTGTGTGAATTGTGCATATCGTGTTTAAAATATGAATATCATGGATGAATCCATGAGCTCATGGATGAATAGGAGTGGCAGATGCAGCTTAAATCTGGAGCTGGCATTTTTGAACAAAATTCTGAAAGAATTTCAAGGTCACACACAAGAAGATTGTGTAAACCAAGAATGCATATTAAGAATGGCGTGCTGATAGAATGGCCAGTAAGGCGAATGTCCATGCAAAAACATTTGTAAACTGTATGAGTTCCTTACTCAAGAAATCTCCAGTAACATAACAAGTGAAGACAACTTTTGAGCCGAGTACCTCCTAGAAGATGAACCATAGCCTATACACTTGACCTGCTAGCTGCTACCACAGATTTCTTCAGAAAAGTACTCTCCATCGAAGCCACATTTTCACTTTGCAACTTCAGCTATGACACATGCACATTTATAGAAAACAAATTACGAATATGATTCTGCCCACAACAGGCAGGGAATGATACATATAATCTCTCCCTTTTTTTTGTGGATCAACTAATCCACAATAGGCACTACGAACAACACAAGTAGCTGGTAGCTAGCAGTGCGTAAATGTTTAAATGTGCATAGTACTACTCGATGAGCTGACTTCCATTGACACGGAAGGTGCTGGTATAATTCCAGATTGATGTTCCATCTTATTTTTGTCCAGAAGTTCTCGTGCTTTATTCACTAGGGAAGCGAGAGTGCCAAATTCCTTCATTACAAGACGATCAGCACTAGCAAAAATCATGAAACCCTCAAGCGCTGACATATTATCTGAAGCATTAGACAGAGATAGTATCAAGCTGTCAAACCTGTCCAGATTTTTTTTGACGTACCAGCCTCCATGCTGCATCATTGATATTACCATCTTGCTGATAATCTTCATTATCATCAGGCAATTGGCTCTGGGCTCACGGTTTATTTCAACCATCTCCCTGAGCTTCCCAACAAAGCTAAATGCGGCATCTTCTGAGACAATTGCCTTAACCAGCGGAGTTAAATCATGACCTTTATCACTGATCAATCTATCAAATATTGCCGCACAAAGAGATAATGAAGCTGCATGCAATTTCCTGTCCACAGATTCCTCATCCTTTTCCTGAAGAGAGGAAATGATTTCGTCCGGACCATTGTCTTGTGATGAAACACCACAACTGTCATGCCCATCTTCTAAGTCAGCTCCTGGTGGCTGATACTTGTCTTTATCTGTTTCATTTCCTGCTTGTACTTCCTTGCTTGTTGATCCATGAGGAAGTATTTGAATGAGAACCTGCAATGACAAGAGCATGTTTAATTTGACCAGGGTACAAAGCTATTTAGATGAGAAGAAGCGGTAATAATTTAAGTGAGGGAACAAGAAAACAAAATAAAATTCACCTTTGGCGTGACATCTTTCATGGCTTTCATGAGTTCCTTGAAACAATCATCATTCTCTTTGTAATACATACAAAGATGTTTCAGGGTTTCAGCTGCAGTTATTCTGTATGCGTTGTGGTCAGCCTTAAAGAGCATCCTACTGAGATCATCGACACCACCACCATTTTCCTTCAAGAAGATGGTAGCATATTTTTCGCTTAGCATCGCCAGTGCTTCCCCTGCCAATTTTCTGATGGAGCTATCTTGGGTTTCAGAATCAGAAGTGAAGATGCGAGCCATTGTCTCGATGAATTTTCCTCGGCTTTTGGTGCCCACTCCCGGAGCTGCATCCATGGGTAGTTTTGTGAGAATTTTGATGACTAGTATGTATAACTTGTGTTCACGACAGATTTTACAGTTCAGAATCCGCTCCATGCTACTGATCACTTCCGTGTTTCCGTGGATTTGGTTTCGGAGATTCTCGCCGGTGCTTCCGGGAGAAGTCACGATGCGGCACATGACTTGCAGTGATGCTGCAGCTACACCAAACCATTCATCATGATCAATGAGGTGGAGCATATCAGAGCTTATGGGGGCCATAACCTTGAAGAGAAGGCTCTGGTCTTCGCATATGAGACTGCAGTTATGTTTGTCAGCAGCGAGGCTGTCGAGGATAACAAGGCCTTGCTTCATGAGCGACTTGAATTCACCGGAAGGGGCACTGTCATCGTCAGGCTGTCGCTGAGAGGTTTCGAGCAGTGAAGATATACACAGTATGCCTTGTGGAAACCGCTTCAAATGGATCTCTCCAGCAAGCTTCACCACTATCCTGGCGGCGAGCTCCATGATCTCCTTGTCTTGCCGGCTTCTTGAATCGACCGCCTGCAGCAGTTTCTCAACTATCTGGCTGCAGGATGCCGACCCAATGTGCAATCATCGAGTGCTGCTCCTTGAGCTCTGACTGTGCCAAGAGTGCGTCCAAAATCCTTGCCCCGGAGAGGTAGCTGCCAGATGATTCAGACTTCATTAAATCCACAGCGTACGTGACCAGGTTCCTTTCCTTTACAAATGATGGGTCCTTAGCGCACCCATTTCTGGTCTGACGCAGGTACTCCTTCACCGATTTC
This sequence comes from Triticum aestivum, assembly GCF_018294505.1. Taxonomy (NCBI): domain Eukaryota; kingdom Viridiplantae; phylum Streptophyta; class Magnoliopsida; order Poales; family Poaceae; genus Triticum; species Triticum aestivum. The sequence continues at coordinate 130,128,182 of NC_057807.1, read as the reverse complement.
CGAACGGGTCCTTCTTTGTCCAGCTTGTATTCTTCGACCACTTTACTGACTAGCCCATCTCCTGCAGAATATGAGAAGAACCTGTAGCAGAAGAGCACACCCTGGAACAGAGCCAGTGAGTACAAGACATTCAGAGCAGGCTGCAGGTTTGCACCTCCATCCACCTCGCCGTAATCGCGCCGTATCAGGCGCCACAGCGATATCACGCCGGTGATCACCAACCTACACAAGTAAAGCGCCGCTAAAGGGCACAGTATGACTGCGAACACCAGCTGCTGAATGAACAATATGGTAATCGCTACCAGTAGGCGTGCCATGGAGGGATCCTTGTTATCGGCATTTCTCCTTTTCCTGATGCGCCATCGCCTGTCGATCACCGTGGCATATATAGCACGCAGGAAACCGAAGTACGACCTTCTTATATACTTTAACTTCTCGTTCAGAGATACATCGAAGACCCTGCAGGTCAGAGTTCCCAGTTAGACCATGTGTGTCCTAAGGCAAGGGTTCAACTTCATTGCAGTAAGGGCCAAACCTTCTAATACACACGAATAAACAGTAATCTACATTGATTTACCTAATTTTATTTGGGGTCAGTTGACCCCAATGCTCCGTCAATAGGGAATGACATTGAGGATATCTCGCAGCTCACACCGGAGGAGAACGGTGTCCTCATTGCTCCCTTCCCAGAGAAGAAAGTACGGGAGGCCATGTCTTAGATGGAACACAACAAATCTTTGGGGCCAAAAGGATTCCTACGGAGTTTTATCAAAAGTTTTGGGAGGCCATTAAAGGGGACTCGTTGCAACCCTTCACTCATCTACACCAAGGGGAAACACCCTTGTTTCAGCTGAATTTGGGCCAATTATCCTACTGCCCAAGAAAGGCCGTGCGGTGCAATTTCAGCAGTATCATCCTATTTGCCACCTAAATATGAGCTTTAAATTTATCAGTAAGGTCATCACAAATCGTATTGCAGAAATCGTCCACAACTTTATCTGTCCAACTGAATGAGCTTTCATGCCGACCTGACACATCCTTGAGGGGGTTGATAGTTTTATTATGCGAAACCATACATGAGCTTCACATTAAGAAGCTAGATGGAGCGATTTTCAAGGTTAACTTTGATAAGGTGCAGTGTACTTCCCAACAACAGACTTTGTGTATGAAGGGGTTCACACTACAGTGGTGCCACTAGATTGCACGATTTGTCCAAGGTGCGAGTGTGAGCATCGATGTGAATAATGGTGTTACTATCGCATAATTTTAGAGTTGCAGTGTGTGCACTTTAGCATTTAAAGGTGTGCATCCTCGTTGTGTTTGTGTTGGAAACATTGTATCTGTATGTTCTCTTTTACAAACTCGGTTTTTAGTGAACTTCCTGGTTAGTGATCTAGTATAGCTGTATAGGTTGAATAGTGGGAGTGAACATCTGATTTTTATTCTATACAGTGAACTATTGTAGATTGTATAGTAAACTTCTGTAGTTTTGCATAGTAAATTGCTGAATTTCTAACATTAAACATGGGCTATGTTTTTCTTATGTGAACTGTTGTAGATTGAGAGAGAACATCTGTAGTTCTTGAGGGCGAACTGATGAGTTTTGTAGAGTGAACTTCTATTGTTTCTTAATGAACTACTCACTACTGTTTTTATATGGTGAGCAGGTGTAGATGAAAAAAGTGAACTGCAGTAGTTTCTAGAGATTTGTTTCTACATTTTATATAGCTAACAATTATAGTTTTGCTAAGTAAACTTTGATAGCTTCTGCACCGTGAATTGTTGTAGTTTGTAGAGTGAACCTTTGTGTATTTATACAGTGAACTGCTCGCATTTTGAAATGTGAACATCTATTTTCACATTTTTATACATTAAACGACTGAGTTTTGGAGAGTGGACTCATGTTCTTATATAATGAACCACTGAAGTTGAAAGAATATACTTCTATTTTCTATAAACTGCTGAGGTTTGAGGAGATTGTTTTATATAGTGACTAATGTGTTTGTGGAGTGAACTTATGTTCGCTTTATGCAGTGACCTCCCACGGTTTTTATACTAGATTTGTGCAACTGATATTGTGAACTAATATAGATTACGGAGTAAACTTTTGAATATCCCATATTTGTAGTGCTCTGCTGTCTAGTTTGTCCCGTGGATGTCCAACTTTTTTATACTTTACAATGAACTTATGAATATTCCACCTTTTTTTCAAAAATGGGTTAAACCACCTTGACTTCTGCATTGATTGATGCACACAAACATATGTTATTTATGATTGTAATAATGCCAAGCAAAACCAAACATTAACGTCGAACGAATTGGCTTACAAAAAAGAAATCAACTAAAAGGGGAAGAAAGAAGACCATCCACATAAGACAAGCCTTGCGCCAACATCTCCAAAATCATACCACATAGGGCCGTGAATCAATCCACTAGTCGCTCCAAGAGAACACCTTCGATGAGGAATTGGCGTTTGCACTCATGGAGTGGTTGGTTCGAAGATCTGCAGCAGGGTGATATCCCATATTTGTGCAACGCCTAGAATCCGTTGCTACCGAATGTGCCACCTAGATGGGATTGCTCGCAAGGGCCTCAATTCGCCCATGGTCGAGCCAAATCTAGCCTCAGTGGCGTTCACAGAGCCAGATCCAAGCTCAATGGGACATGCCAATAGCTATGAGGGAGGACATGTCGTTAAAGATAATAAATGATATTATCTATACACGTTGGTAAGGTATGCAGCCTAAGGACCATATTGAGCTTGATTCGACTAACAGGAGGGGGTGTTGCTTTAGGCGACAGGATGATTTGTACTTGGTGGGTTTGAATCAGACGATGATGCCTAGGGTAAAGTGTGGAGGGGGCATCACTGTTTTTTTTGTAAGGGGCGGCGTCGGTTTGGGCAGTGCCACGGATGAGGAAAGTTGGTTAGTGCCGACGGTTGGGTCATGAATGTTGTTGGTGCCATGGTTGATACGTGGGCATAAAGTTTAGGGGGGAGAGGGAGGCTCCTCAAATTTGAGGAGGGGGGGTCCAGGAGTTATTTTTTTGGAAAGGTGTAGGACCTTGAAGTATGTCTAGAGGGGGGGGTGATTAGACTACTTGACCAATTAAAAACTTAGCCTTTTCCCAATTTTAGAGTTTGGCAGATTTTAGCTATCTTAGGACAAGTCAAGCAATCATCACACAATTCAAGCAAGCATGCAAAGAGTATATAGGCAGCGGAAATTAAAGCATGCAACTTGCAAGAAAGTAAAGGGAAGGGTTTAAAGGATTCAAACGCAATTGGAGACATGGATGTTTTTGGCGTGGTCCCGATAGGTGGTGCTATCGTACATCCACGTTGATGGAGACTTGAACCCACGAAGGGTAACGGTTGCGCAAGTCCATGGAGGGCTCCACCCACGAAGGGTCCACGAAGAAGCAACCTTGTCTATCCCACCATGGCCGTCGCCCACGAAGGACTTGCCTCACTAGCGGTAGATCTTCATGAAGTAGGCGATCTCCTTGCCCTTACAAACTCCTTGGTTCAACTCCATAATCTTGTCGGAGGCTCCCAAGTGACACCTAGCCAATCTAGGAGACACCACTCTTCAAAAAGTAACAAATGGTGCGTTGATGATGAACTCCTTGCTCTTGTGCTTCAAATGATAGTCTCCCCAACACTCAACTCTCTCTCATAGGATTTGGATCTGGTGGAAAGAAGATTTGAGTGGAAAGCAACTTGGGGAAGGCTAGAGATCAAGATTCATATGGTAGGAATGGAATATCTTGGCCTTAACACATGAGTAGGTGGTTCTCTCTCAGAAATGGTAAGTTAGAAGTGTAGGTTTAGTCTGATGGCTCTCTCCACGAATGAAGAGGAGGTGGAGGGGTATATATAGCCTCCACACAAAATCTAAGCGTTACACATAATTTACCAAACTCGGTGGGACCGATTCAACAGACTCGGTCGGACCGATTTAGTAAACCTAGTGACCGTTAGGATTCGGTGGGACTGACATGCAACTCGGTAGGACCGATTCGGTTAGGGTTAGGGCACAACTTAATCTCGGTAAGACCGATTACACAAACTCGGTGAGACCGATTTTGGTAATAAGCTTTCCAGAGAGTTGGACAGGTAAACTCGGTGGGACCGATTTGCTCTTTTCGGTGAGACCGAAATGTTACAAAAGGGAAACAGAGAGTTTACATTGCAATCTCGGTGGGACCGATCGCTCACTTCGGTTAGACCGAAACGTTACGAAGGGAAACAGAGAGATTACAATCCCATCTCGGTGAGACCGAGATCCCTATCGGTAGAACCGATTTGCCTAGGGTTTGTGGCAGTGGCTATGACATTCAAACTCGGTGGCTCCGGATAGGAAGAATCGGTGTGACCGATTTTGGCTTTAGGTTTAGGTCATTTGTGGATGTGAGAAAGTAGCTGAGGGTTTTGGAGCATATCACTAAGCACATGAAGCAAGAGGCTCATTAAGCAACACCTCATCCCTCCTTGATAGTATTGGCTTTTCATATAGACTCAATGTGATCTTGGATCACTAAAATGTAAAATGAAGAGTCTTGAGTTTTTGAGCTTGAGCCAATCCTTTGTCATTATCATTTTGAGGGATCCACTTTCATCATCCATGCCATGCCATTCATTGAGCTTTCATGAAATAATAGTCTTGGAATAGCATTAGCTCAATGAGCTATATGTTGTTATGAATTACCAAAATCACCTAGGGATAGTTGCACTTTCAAAAGGACTAGGTGGAGTTAAGTCCACAAAAAGTACTACCTTCGTCTGAGTTTATTAGTCTTCACCGTACTTGGGTCAAAGTTTGACCACATGTTTGACTACCAAAATGTTAATGCATGTTACCAAAAATAATATTGTTGAATTCATATTTGAAATAGTCTTCAATGATATTATTTTTGCTTCGTATAAATTATATTTTATTAGTTAAAATCATAGTCAAAATATGACCCAGCATAGGAGGGGACTAGTAAATCAGAACGGATGTAGTAGTCTTTAAGAAGTTATAAGATTTTTAGTAAGGGCTAGAGATGCTCTTAGGCCACTTTGATTTTGATGTGCATTTTTTAATCATTTTTATATGTTCTATTGATTCATAAATATAGTGTTATTTAATTTGCGAACTTTAGGAGATATTTAGTAGTGCTATTCTTTTGTAATTTTCATACAGATATTACATACTAGATTTTTGACCAACCCAAAAACTCCAGTTTTCAGTGGATTAACAACTCAGTCGGTGTTTGGCAATGTCTACAGTGCGTAGGTTTTTCATAAACCTATATGTAAGAACAAGATTTCTATTCCTAAGACAATGGGTTAATTGTTTAACAACCACTACCTCCGCCCGGATTTATTAATCCCCATCATGTTTTGGGTCAAAAATTTACCACGTATTTGACTAGCAAAATGTTAATGTATGTCACAAAAAATTATATTATTGGATTCATATTTGAACTTAGTTTTCAATGATATCATTTTTGCTACTTATAACTTATATTTTATTAGTTAAAATCATGGTCAAAGTATGACCCCCAAAACAAGAGGGACTAGTAACTCCGGTCGGAGATAGTAGTTGTATACACTGAAGTTTATAAAATAAATTCAGCATGAGGGGGCAGGATCAATAATCTTATAAATGCAAACTTAGTTTACTAATGATTCGGTGAAGAACAAGCCTCTCTGGCAGACCTCTCACAGTGAATTATCATAGTAGATTATTATGCAATGGCAACTTGTTAGGCACTTCCTCTGTAAAGAAGTATATGTACTCCCTCCGTCCAAAAATATTTGTCATCAAAATGAATAAAAAGAGATGTATCTAAAACTAAAATACGTCTAGACACATCTCCTTTTGTTCATTTTGATGATAAGTATTTCCGGACGGAGGGAGTAGTATTTAACTATCATGCTATAGTAATAAATAAATGGGAGGAAGTAGTGTCAGTTAAACTTGTGAAAACTTAAGAAAACATTATCTTGAATGATCTCATGCGTTCCTCTCTCTATAGATTCTATAAAATAATAAATGATATTGTCTATGCATCGGAAGGTGTATCATAAACTAGTAGCATGTGCATGATACTAACTAATGACACGATTTATAGTGAAATCGAAGAAAGTACCCATCATATATACATTATAGTAACTCCTCCATTGTGCAATAAGTATTTGATCCATCCCTAGACTTTGGTGTTTGTGCAAGGTCTCTTGTAAATTACATGAGCCTACTTTTTGGCCGACTCAACTCGACTACGCTTTAGCAGAAGGTTTCAAGAAATACTCAAAGTGATGGAACCAAAGAAGAGAAAATGTACAAAATCTTGACAGTGTATAAAAGATGCATCAACAAATTAAATAGCAGTTGGTAAGACCAGGGCCGGCTCACACATATACGGGGCCCTGGGGCAAGACAGCAACAAGGGGCCCTTGTTGACTCCAAAGCTCAAAATATTTTCTGTTTCAAAAGCAAAGTAAATATCTTGCACATAGCATAGAATTTCCCCCAATTCTCCTGTTCTCCTAATCTCCTTTCTCTCTCACACTTAGATCCACTGAAAGCAAAAGAAGACCTATGCAGGTAGATGTGGACTTGTCAGAGCCGGAGTAACAGAGGAGGGACGTGATTATTGAAACGAGCAGAACATTGATCAAGGAAGGAGCGCTGATTGGGGAATGAATTTTAGCCTTTAGTCTCCATTAATGGCCGGTGGCGATCTTGGAATCGGAAACGCACGGGAACGACGGCGTTGGGAGTCTGGATTTTGGGAAGTGGAGGAGTCGATGAGAAAAAAAAGGAGAAAGATTAACTATGGTTTTTCTCACTATATTTCTTGGGCTTGTTACGTACTATAGAAGGAATGCTACCTGGGTTGGGGCAAAAAAAAATATCTTCGGGGGGCCAAGGGCGGGCGCCCCGTTTGCCCGAGCTATGGGCCGGGCCTGGGTAAGACTAACCCAGCAGTCTGAACAAGAGTAATAATGGTGAGGCACCAAAAGTCTTTCTTCCGTAGCATGGACACAAAGCCGCCGAGGAGGACGACAGTGGACCATGTGAGCACGAGGACGCCCATCCCCCTCACGGCCATGGACAGGTACCCCATGAACAGGGCGTAGGTGTTGATGGACGCTACCTCCTCCCATTTGGCGTCGTAGGAGGCCTTCTTTTCTCTCCTTGAGGCCATCGATCTCTACTGCCGCAAAGAGTTTGAGGTGTATATGAATGGAACGCGATGAGCCAATACATATAGCAGCATGCAGTGCGTATGCCAACTGTCCTAGCAGGTTGCTAATACGACTTTGCAAAAACAATGACAGACCTTGACGCCGAGCTTGTCGTTGTTAACTAATTTGAACGGCCCATGTGAGCGGCGCGGACGCCCTTTCTCCCTCTTAATCACCTCGCCGCGCGTGAGAGGCTGCTCGGAACACGGAGAGTGGAGGTGGGAACACACATGACTTTGATTTTGTGTACTACCATCTCCGTCCTAGTTTATTGACCCCTTCGTATTTTGTGTCAAACTTTGATCGTTGATTTAACTAATAAAATGTTAATACATGTAGCAAAAAATTATATCGTTGAATTTGTATTCGAACATAGTTTCTCCTGGTATATTTTTTGTGACATGCATTGACATTTTATTAGTTAAATCTATGGTAGAAAATCTGACACTAAATACGAAGGGGACTAGGACGGAGGTAGTATCCGATTTCAAGCTTCGGGGTAAATACCCTAGGTCCGATCTTAGTTTTTTTTAAACAAGGTCTGATCTTAGTTGGTTATACCTAGCAATGACTGTATTTTTACGTCGCCATCTTGTTGAAAGCATTGCTTGAAGTTGGCTTGAACTTGATCTTCATAGCGAAAACTGATGATCTGGTTTTTAATGGTTGGATCAGGTGACGACGGGTGACCTTCGAAGGGAATGGGTACCTCACGTTGTATTTGGCACGATGATGCCCTAGCTTTGTTCTTCAGTTCTTGTTGAACGACGCAAACATTTTTTAAAATAATAAAATGCGCCATGAATGCTTTTCCTAAGAAAAACAACACGGAATGGAGATAACTATTGCAGGTCAATTGGATAGGAAAAAAAAGGTGAGCTGTCAACTTTCAAGTTTAGTTAAGTGAGGAACGTTCTCACTTTCTTTCGTTGTCATTCATACTCCCACCTTGCTTGCCACGATGCTAATTAAGTACTAGAATAGAGTATATTGTAATCCATGTCAGGCAAAGTTCAGCATGCTAGTTACATATTGCCCTAATATGAAGCGTCACGTGGACTTCCGAACAAGCTGTGTTTGTAAGAATTATGCCTGCATTTTTATTATAACTACTCCCTCCGTCTAGATGTGTAAGTCATCTTACAAAAATCAAATAATTCTAAAACACTTAGACACGGTGCATGAACTTCTACCTCGTTTCTTGTTTCTTCACATATCAACTAATAACAGACGAGAAGTGTGAATGTTTTTAATGACTTGAGACTACTAAACACGACGTGCAGTGGTTAGGCTGGTCATAGTGGGGAGTAACTTAGAGTAGTAACATGCATACGTTACTACTCTATGTTACTACCCTTATAGTGGGAAGTGTCATATGTGTAGTAACATACACATGTTCATTTATTGTCTTGTAGACTCATTTTGCATTGGAAAGCGCTATGTGATGGTAACATATTAGGTTACTCAATTTGCCTCTCTTCTCATTAACTACTTGCCACATCAACATTTTTGCTTATGTGGCATCTATGTTACTACCTATGTTACTCGCACTATGACTAGTTTTAGTTCATTGCATGCAATGCTATTAATTAGCAAATAAACATTAAAGTCTCTCGTTTTTCCCTCCTCCTTGGTCACGGTGCACAACCTAAGATGACTTACTCACCTAGACGGAGGGAGTACTAGATGATACGTTACACGTTGTGGAAAACAGTTTTAACATTTGATTGTGTGTAATATAAATATTTAAATTAATAACACGCGAACCAAAATTAAAAAGTACATATGAGTTATTATATTTAATTATGTATAGTTGTAAAATATTTATTAAACAATATCTTTTTCATGCATGGTTGCATGTTGTGGTGATTCTTTTTCTATGCATGGTTGTATGTTGAGGTGGGTTTTATCGCATCCATAAGTTTATGATGTTGTGGCATATTTGTATATTGAGATAAATAAGTTAGTAGAATGACTCCCTGACATGGAATTAGTCGTCTTAGAATAAAAAAAATTAAAGCTACCAATAACAATGTAAGTCCAGGTCTCGTTCAATATTGGTGCATGACATACTTCAGCAAATTAATACTCTCTCTCAGTCTAGAATTAACTGTCGCTGATATGTGTATCTTATTTCAACGATGGTTAATTTCGGACAGAGGTTGTATAACTTTTGGCAGTGGAAATATTAACACTGGAGATGGCAACGAATTTGACCTGGACAGGATCATTCGCTTAGGACATACCACCTCGCTCCGATCTAAAACTATATGAAAGCTTGATGTGTATATTTTAGATAGATTAGAGCATCTACAAATCATTTTACAAAATCGTGTAAAAATCAAACAAGAAAACGGATGCCTGTTACACTCTAGCTGCGCTCTCCAGTTCTTCTCCATCAGTGACTTGAAATACTCCCTCCGTTCCCTTATACAAGACCACTATAAAAAATACATTTTGCCTTTATACAAGGCCACTCACAGTAATCAAGTTAAAAATTAGTGATGTTTCCTAGTACTACCAACTTGTTTAATACTCACATGCATGTAGTCATAATGACGCTATGCTATTTCCTTCTAATTTCTTCCTTGCATGCATGCAGGCGTATTAATGATCCCGGTTAACAAAAATAAAAATTGACTTGCAAAGCAGTCATTAAAGTTTACCTTGTTACCTGTAATTTGAGTTTGTGGCCTTGTGTAAGGGAATGGAGGGAGTAGGACTCTTAAATCCTCCTCAAACAACCAGACATGAAAATGCCACTCAACCGGCCTTTAAAACCGTCTAAATGTCTGGGTCGTCCGACACCCCTCAAACCTAGTCTATATGTGAGATGGATATGGACATGTCCAGACGCCTTCTTCGGACCCAACAAGCCAGACCCATCTCAAATCCGCTTCAAATTAACCAAATGCACCAAATCAACTGCCTCCTTCCGCGTTCGTCCTCCATTTCCCGCATTCGAACCGTTGCCCTCCTCCACCCTTGCTCCTTGTCCGCATAGCGATCTTGTCCGCCACCGTAAATTTCAAAGTTGACTACCTCGTCCCCCATCGTCGTCATGGAGGACGCCTCCACGGAGTTCGTGGGGTCCCGCATGTCCTCTCTTGCAAGGCAAAAAACGTCGTTGGGAGGGATCGACACGCCCGACAGTGCATCCGAGAAGCAGTCGAGAAGGTAGGTGCAGGGAGGGAAGCTACGGAGAAGGCCGGTGACATGAATATGGGCCCGTCGAGTCTGACGACCGCCTCTATGTCGTCCTACGTGATCGCGAGAAAGAACAAGCCGTGGTCGTGATTTTCCCCTTCTTCAGCTCCGGCTGACGCCTCTAGATCCACCTGACCACCTGGCGACGCCCCTTCTTTCGCCGTCAAGAGCTAGCCCAATTGATGGTGGCGTAGTCCCCATTCGTGGATCAGGCGGCCTCCCACGGCCACGGGCGAACGACAGGAGACATCGGAGGCGGAGGCGGAGGCGGAGGCGTAGCGGTCAGCGACAAGGGCTCACAGCGCTGCCGCAGACTGGACGACGGCTGGTCTGCATAACATCCGCCGACGCTCCTCACTTGTCCTGCAAACTGCAGCTATCGAGACGCCCCCAATAGCTACAGCCTCGTCCACACTATGGATCGGTGCTGCAAGCTCTGAATTTTGAGAGAATTCCATATTAACACTGTTTTAAATTTTGTTATCTTATTTGACACTGAAAAAAAACTTTCTTTATTTAACACCGAGTCTAAATTTTATATCCTTTATTATGACACTTTAACAGTGTTAAATAACACCCGGAAAGATCTACTTACCCTTTATGTGGTATGTGATCAAAATTTTACGTGTATGTGTGTATCCGGCCTACTAGTTTTGCTAGGTGCGTGAGCCAATTTCCAAGCAAAATCGATCGAGTGCTTCTGGTAGCTCTTGTTTATGTGCCGCTACGGGCACGTCTCCTTGCTCGGTCCTTCCTTGTGCATGAGTTTCGTTCGTGGTTTTTGTTGATGCGAGTTGCACTCCTGTCTCCCTCGTCTGATAGGTGCCTTGATAGATATTAGTTACTACTCAGGTATTTTGAAAACTATCTCAATTCTGAACTTCTGTCAAAAAATCTTAATTCTAAACCATATCTTTTTTAAAATCAAATCAATTATTTGCTAACCAACCTTGCCCATAGCCGGTTATGTACTCCATTTAAGTTGTACGAACCCGATTTCCGGACTTGTTCTCTATTGCAGTGGAGCCTCGGATCTCGGTTGGGGCGGCCCTTATTGATTTAGGGCACCTTGCGTTCCGGCGGCCACTTGGGCCTCCGGAACTCGCTGTGTGGCATGAACTCCTCGAGTCCATTGCCTTGCACGAACTGAATGTGGACCAGGAGACCGATCGCATATCCTGGTGGCTTGAGTCTTTCGGTTATTTCTGTTGGGGAACGTAGCATGCAATTTTAGAAAAATTCCTCACGCAAGATCTAGCTAGGAAATGCATAGCAACGGGAGTGGGGGAGTGTGTCCACGTACCCTTGTAGACCGAAAGCGGAAGCGTTAGCTTAACACGGTTGATGTAGTCGAACGTCTTCGCGATCCAACCGATGAAGCACCAAAAGTACGACACCTCCGAGTTCTGCACATGTTCAGCTTGATGACGTCCCTTGAACTCTTGATCCAGCAGAGGGTCGAGGGAGAGTTTCGTCAGCACGAGGCGTGGTGACGATGATGGTGATGTGATCCACGCAGGGCTTCGCCTAAGCACTACGTGAATATGACCGGAGGAGTAAACCATGGAGGGAGACGCCGCACACGGCTTGGAACAATTGGTGTGTCTCCAAGGGGTGCCTTTCTCACGTATATAAAGGAGGGAGAGGAGGAGGCCGGCCACCAGGGGCGCGCCAAGGAGAGGGGGGGGGGTCCTACTATGACTCCAGTCCTAGTAGGATTCGGCCCCCCCTCTCTTTTTCCTTCTCATGGAGGGGGGAAAGAGGGAAGGGAGAGGGAAGAGGAGAAGGAAAGGGGGGCACGCCCCCTCCCCTAGTCCAATTCGGACTCCCTATGGGTGGGGGGCGCGGCCACCCCTTGTGGTCTGCCTCCCCTCTCCCCTATGGCCCATGTAGGCCCATTACTTTCCCCGGGGGGTTCCGGTAACCCCTCGGTACTCCGAAAAATACCTGAACCACTCCGAAACTATTTCGGTGTCTGAATACCATCGTCCAATATATCAATATTTACCTCTCGAACATTTCGAGACTCCTCGTCATGTCCGTGATCTCATCCGGGACTACGAACAAACTTCGGTCACCAAGACACATAACTCATAATACAAATCGTCATCGAACATTAAGCGTGCGGACCCTACGGGTTCGAGAACTATGTAGACGCCTCTCCGGTCAATAACCAATAGCAGAACCTGGATGCTCATATTGGCTCCCACATATTCTATGAAGATCTTTATCGGTCAAACCGTAATGACAATGAGGGAGTCCTGGACTAGGGGGTGTCCGGACAGCCGGACTATCATCGTCAGCCGGACTCCAAGACTATGAAGATACAAGATTGAAGACTTCGTCCCGTGTCCGGATGGGACTTTCCTTGGCGTGGAAGGCAAGCTTGGCGATACGGATATGTAGATCTCCTACCATTGTAACCGACTTTGTGTAACCCTAGCCCTCTCCGGTCTCTATATAAACCGGATGGTTTTAGTCCGTAGGACATACAACAATTACAACAATCATACCATAGGCTAGCTTCTAGGGTTTAGCCTCCTTGATCTCGTGGTAGATCCACTCTTGTACTACCCATATCATCAATATCAATCAAGCAGGAGTAGGGTTTTACCTCCATCGAGAGGGCCCGAACCTGGGTAAAAACATCGTGTCCCCTGTCTCCTGTTACCATCTGCCTAGACGCACAGTTCGGGACCCCCTACCCGAGATCCGCCGGTTTTGACACCGACATTGGTGCTTTCATTGAGAGTTCCTCTGTGTCGTCACCGATAGGCTTGATGGCTTCTTCAATCAACAACAACGCTGTCCAGGGTGAGACTTTTCTCCCCGGACAGATCTTCGTGTTCGGCGGCTTCGCACTGCGGGCCAATTCACTTGGCCATCTGGAGCAGATCGAAAGCTACGCCCCTGGCCATCAGGTCAGGTTTGGAAGCCTAAGCTTCACGGCTGACATCCGCGGGGACTTGATCTTCGATGGAGTCGAGCCACAGCCGAGCGTGCCGTACTGTCACGATGGGCATGATCTAGCTCTGCCACCGGACAGTACCCTAGAGGCCGCACACGAGTCCGCTCCGACCCATAGTTCGGAGCCGACCGCACAGATCGAGGACAGGTGGCTGGACACCGCCTCGGGAGCTGCAACTTCCACGGCACTGGAGCCGAATACTGACCTTGTCCCTTATAAAGCTCGTGACTCCAAGGCGCCGAACTCCTTGCCGGACTCCGAACCTCCAGCGCCCCTGCCAATCGAATCCGATTGGGCGCCGATCATGGAGTTCACCACCGCGGACATCTTTCAGCACTCACCCTTTGGCGACATCCTAAATTCGCTAAAACATCTCTCGTTATCAGGAGAACCCTGGCCGGACTGCGGTCAGGACAGTTGGGATGCGGACGACGAAGAAATTCGAGGCCCACCCACCACCCAGTTTGTAGCCACTGTCGATGATCTAACCGACATGCTAGACTATGACTCCGAAGACATCGACGGTATGGACGACGATGCCAGAGACGATCAAGAACCAGCACCTACAGGGCACTGGAAGACCACCTCGTCATACGACATATACATGGTGGACACCCCAAAGGATGGGGACGGCGAAGAAGCAGCGGAGGCGGATTCTTCTAAGAAACAGCCCAAGCACCGACGTCAGCGGCGCCGCTCTAAATCCCGCCACAGTAAGAATGGAGAGTCCGGCACTAGAGATAATAACACCCCAGAGAGTGCCGAAGACAACCCCCTCCAGCAAGATTCAGCACATGAGGACGGAGTAGCCAGCCCTCAGGAGAGAGCGGCAGACGAGGAGGACGAAAATTACATGCCTCCCTCCAAAGATGATGCAAGCCTCAATGACGACGAATTCGTCGTGCCTGAGGATCCCGTCGAACAAGAGCATTTTAAACGCAGGCTAATGGCCACGGCGAACAGCCTAAAGAAAAAGCAGCAACAGCTTCAAGCTGATCAAGACCTGCTGGCCGACAGATGGACCGAGGTCCTCGCGGCCGAAGAGTATGAACTCGAACGCCCCTCCAAAAGCTACCCAAAACGCAAGTTGCTCCCACGACTAGAGGAGGAAGCGTACAAACCTTCATCACCAGCGCACAATACGGCAGACCGACCACCCCATGGTCGCAATAGAGAGGCATCTAGGCCCTCCATCAGAACCGTACCCCGGCACCGCTCGAAAAGTATGAAGGCGCGGGGGAATGCGCCGGACTTGCGGGATATATTGGAGGACAAGGCAAGACAATCCAGATCTATCTACGGATCACGTGGACGCCCCACGACCCACGACGACCACCGTCGCGCCGGATACAGCAACTCCGGCCGGGCCGAACACAACAGACAACGCTCTCTTGAGCTACGTCGTGATATTGCTCAATATAGAGGCGCCGCACACCCATTATGCTTCACAGATGAAGTAATGGATCATCAAATCCCTGAAGGGTTTAAACCCGTGAACATCGAATCCTACGATGGCACAACAGACCCCGCGGTTTGGATCGAAGATTATCTCCTTCACATCCATATGGCCCGCGGCGACGATCTCCACGCCATCAAGTACCTCCCGCTCAAGCTTAAAGGACCAGCTCGGCATTGGCTTAACAGCTTGCCAGCAGAGTCAATTGGGTGTTGGGAGGACCTGGAAGACGCATTCCTCGACAACTTCCAGGGCACATATGTGCGACCACCAGACGCTGATGACCTAAGCCACATAATTCAGCAGCCAGACGAATCGGCCAGACAATTCTGGACACGGTTCTTAACAAAGAAAAATCAAATCGTCGACTGTCCGGATGCAGAGGCCCTCGCAGCCTTCAAACATAACATCCATGACGAGTGGCTGGCCCGGCACCTAGGACAGGAAAAGCCAAAATCCATGACAACCCTCACTTCACTCATGACCCGCTTCTGTGCGGGAGAGGACAGCTGGCTAGCTCGCAGCAACAACCTCAGCAAAAATGCTGGCAGTCCGTATACTAAGGACCACAATGGCAGGTGTCGTCGAAACAAAAACAAACGCCGCGTTAATGGCGATAACAATGAGGATACGACAGTCAACGCCGGACTCAGAGGCTCTAAACTCGGTCAGCGGAAGAAGCCATTCAAAGGAACCACTCCGGGTCCGTCCAATTTGGACCGAATACTCAACTGCTCTTGCCAGATACATGGCACCCCCGAAAAGCCAGCTAACCACACCAATAGAGATTGTTGGGTATTCAAGCAGGCACGCAAGTTAATTGCCGAAAACAATGACAAGGGGCTGCATAGCGACGACGAGGAGGAGACCCGGCCGCCGAACAGTAGAGGACAGAAGGGTTTCCCCCCACAAGTGCGGACGGTAAATATGATATACGCAACCCACATACCCAAGAGGGAGCGGAAGCATGCACTTCGGGACGTATATGCGATGGAGCCAGTCGCCCCGAAGTTCAATCCATGGTCCTCTTGCCCGATCACTTTTGATCGAAGGGACCACCCCACCAGTATCCGCCATGGCGGATTCGCCGCATTGGTTTTAGACCCAATCGTTGATGGATTTCACCTCACTAGAGTCCTCATGGACGGCGGCAGCAGCCTGAACCTGCTTTATCAGGATACAGTGCGAAAGATGGGCATATACCCCTCAAGGATTAAACCTACAAAGACGACCTTCAAAGGCGTCATACCAGGTGTCGAGGCCAATTGTACAGGCTCAGTCACGCTGGAAGTGGTCTTCGGATCCCCGGATAATTTCCGAAGCGAGGAGTTAATCTTCGACATAGTCCCGTTCCGCAGTGGCTATCACGCCCTGCTCGGACGAACCGCGTTTGCAAGGTTCAACGCGGTGCTGCATTATGCATACCTCAAGCTCAAGATGCTAGGCCCTCGTGGGGTCATCACGGTCAACGGAAACACTGAACGCTCCCTCCGAACGAAGGAACACACAGCGACTCTCGCGGCAGAAGTACAGAGCAGCCTCTTAAGGCAATTTTCGAGTCCGGCCGTTAAAAGACCGGACATGATTAAACGCGCCCGGAGTAACATACACCAAGACCCCCTGGCACGTTCCGAGCACGCGTAGCAATGCGGCCCCAACCCCAGCCCTAGCATGATTGGAAGACCAGCTTTTCGCGTACATCATTACGCTTTGGAGATACCTTGGGCATAGGGGGAGGGGCACGACCACGACAGGCCCAGAGTGCGGCTCAACCACACCATGGGCTCCTAAGTGTGTCACTCTTTTTCTTTTCCTTTTTTTATTTTTTTCCACAGGACTCCGTTTACAAGAGGCCCTGTCCGGCAGTCGAGCTGCCGAACTCACGATGCAACAGCCAGGGAGGAACAAGGGCTACGACGAACACTCAGGTGGTCTCCATTACGAGCATTAAATATGTTTATTACACCATTCCGCAGCCCACCCCTGGAGGGGGACATGTTTAAAATAGTCCACTCCCTTGCTTACCGCACTATTTGTATCGTTCTGCACCCATGGCAGAATTCCTTGAATAAACAATGCATCACTGTTTCGCTTATAGTTGCATTCCTTTATTTATATATATGTTCATTTATGACATCTTGCATCCGTACAATTCGGTACGGCCGAATACACCAGGGGCTTATGTTCCCCGCATTATGGTGTGAAGTCCGAACACTTTCACAAGTGCGGCACCCCGAACTTATAGTACTATATGCATCGGCTCCGAATCATGTCTTGGGTCAATAGTTGGGTTTGCCTGGCTCCCATGTTTTGGTACCTTACGTTCCGTTCCGTCGGCTAAGGTAGCACTGGGAGAACCACTGCTATTGCGCCCCGGTTGAGCTGGGCGAGCGCCTCAGTGGAGAAAGCTAAAACTAACTATCATGATAAGGCGAGAGCTGGTCGCTGTTCGAGAGGTCTTTTCGAGTCCTTAAAGACTTATGCCGCTTAGAGAGAGGAACCGGCTGTGTCCGGCCAAGGCGTGGATAGTGCCCCGAATTCGGTCTTCCGAACACTAGGGGCTTTGCCGAAATTTAAAATTATAGAATTCTATGGCTAAGTGAGAGTGTTCAAGCATTATAAGTCCGGTTGCCTTGTTCGTTGTGTTGAGCGCCTCCCTAGATGGACCCAAAAATGGGAACAAGAGCGCTCAAGTTTATCCCGAACACCCCAGCACTCGTGGCATGGGGGCTGAAGCCAACGACTTGCCATCTCTCAGATTTGATAAACGGCCGCACAGAAGGTAATATTTTAAATCAAACAAGCGTTGCTTAGCGCATATGAACAAAGTTTTCAGCGCACAGGATAACACATCGCGAGTCTACTCAAAAATTACATCTCTGGGGCACTCATCCGCAATCTTGCGGGCACCCTTCAGGACAGTCTTATAGTACATTTCGGGCGTACGATACTCCTTCCCCACCGGCGGCGTGTCCGTCAGAAGCCTCTCAGCATCCAACTTGCCCCAGTGCACCTTTGCGCGGGCAAGGGCCCGACGGGCACCTTCAATGCAGGCGGAGCGCTTGATGACCTCCACCCAAGGGCACGCATCCACCAGCCGCCGCACGAGGCCGAAGTAGCTCCCAGGCATGGCCTCTCCAGGCCACAGCCGGACTATGAGGCCCTTCATGGCCTGCTCGGCTACCTTGTGGAGCTCGACCAGCTGCTTCAGCTGATCGCTAGGGGGCACCGGATGTCCGGCCTCAGCGTACTGATACCAGAAGACCTTCTCCGTTGAGCTCCCCTCCTCGGCCCAGTAGAATGCGGCGGCATCGGACACGCTGTGAGGCAGATCTGCAAACGCCCCTGGAGAGCTCCGAATCCGGGTAAGTAACAGGTAATTTACATTCACATCCTTGCTTTGCATGAAAAATGCCTTACCCGCCGCTATCTTCTTCATCGCCTCAATCTCCTGGAGGGACTTATGGGCCTCGGCCTTGGCGGCTTTGGCACTTTCAAGAGCCGAGGCAAGCTCGGACTCTCGAGTCTTTGAGTCGCGCTCCAAACTCTCATGCTTTTCCATGAGAGCCTGGAGCTCTTGCCGCACCTCCGCCACCTCCGCCTCCTGCTTCTCTCGCTCCGCCCGTTCCGCGGCCGCATTGCGTTCGGCCGCGGACACGGCCTCCTTCAGGGTCACCACCTCGTTCGTGGCCCCTACAGTACCCACGTTATCCTTGTTATTTTAATTGCAACCTAAATCCTTTTCTGTAAGGTACAAATTTCAAAGTGGTGTTACTCACCTTCTTTGTCCTCGAGCTGCTTCTTGGCAAGGCCGAGCTCTTGCTCGGACCGCTCGAGGTCCTGCTTCAAAGCACCGACCTCCGCATTCAGTGCGGCAGAGGTCAGCAGCGCAGCCTGCACACCCATATTGACATAATTTTTAGAACTCCTGCGTATATCTTTTTAGATCCTCAGTACGGCTTTTCTTTCCGAACACCGAACCGAGCATCAGGGGCTACTGTCTATGCGGTATTACATTACATATTTTAAAAACTTCTTACCTCAAAGCCTATTAGAAGGCTGCTGCAGGCTTCGGTCAGCCCGCTCTTGGCGAGCTGAACCTTCTGAATCACCGCACTCATGATAGTGCGGTGCTCTTCCTCGATGGAAGCACCGTTGAACGCCTCCAACAAGTTGTCCGGCGCCTCCGGTTGGACGGAGGCTGCCGGTGTCACGGTCTTGCCCTTCTTGCGAAGGGGCCGCCTGCCGGACTCCGGAACCACTGCGGGTTCCGGCGCGGAGTCCGGCACGAAGTCCTGGAGGTCGCCTTGTGGCACCTCCGGAGCCTCCCCCTCCTGGCGGGTCCCCTCCTGGGATCCCACCTCGGCGTCCTCAGCTTCACGAGGGGTGGAGGCGGTCGGAATAGAATCTACATCCGACGGGGCCAAGGACCCGCTGGATGAAGCGGGAAGATCCTCCTCGGCCGGGCTACAGATAGTATGCGGCATTAGAAGGACACTACGTGGCACAAAAAGGAATTACGAATCGCTCAGGAGTCCGGATACTTACGATCTTGCCAGGGGCTTGGCCCTTGAAGGCCACTCCTCGTCACCGTCATTGGCGTTGGCGGAGCCGTCCGGGGGAAGGGTCCTTCCCCTCTTGGACCCTTCGGCCTCCCCCGTTGGGGAAGCCTTCCTTTTCCTCTCTCCCCCCTCCTGGGGAGAGTCCTCTTTCTCCTCCTCATCTTTGGGGGAGGAGTCCGCCTCGGGACCATCGGACGATGAGTCCGATACCACCTGAAAATGGGAACTCTTTCGAGTACCCGTGGCCTCCTTCTTGGCCTTCTTCTCCGGCACCACATGGGGTGCCGGAACCAGCAGCCCCACTAGACGGGCATCTACTGGGTCTTCTGGCAAGGGGGCCGGACAGTTAGCCTGCTCGGCCTTCTTCAGCCAGTCCTGTCAAAGGAAAGGGGAGATTAGATCCTGCATAGGGTCAAAACTATGGAAAACAAGTGTCCCGTAAGGGGTCGAATCACTTACCTCGTCAGCCGGACGCTGCGAGCGAAATCCGCGATCTTCGGTAGCGGATGCGGGAGCCTCGGCGCCCTTGAAAAGCACCTTCCAGGCATCTTCGTACCTAGTGTCGAAGAGCCTGCTCAAGGTTTGGTGCTGTGCCGGATTGAACTCCCACAATTTAAAGGCCCATTGTTGGCACGGGAGAATCCGGTGGATGAGCTTGACTTGGACCACGTTGACAAGCTTGAGCTTCTTGTTCACCAGCTTCTGGATGCAGGCTTGGAGTCCGGTCAGCTCCTCTGAATCACCTTAAGTCAGGCCACTCTCCTTCCAAGAGGTGAGCCATGTGGGGATACCAGATCTGAACTCGGGGGCCGCTGCCCATTTAGGGTCACGCGGCTCGGTGATATAGAACCACCCCGATTGCCACCCCTTGATGGTTTCCACAAAGGCGCCCTCGAGCCAGAGGACGTTGGGCATTTTGCCCACCATGGCGCCTCCGCACTCCGCCCGATTCCCCTTCACTACCTTCGGCTTGACATTGAAGGTCTTGAGCCACAAGCCGAAGTGGGGCTGGATGCAGGGAAGGCCTCGCACACGATGATAAACACCGAGATGTTGAGGATGAAGTTTGGCGCCAGATCGTGGAAGTCCAGGCCGTAATAGTACATGAGCCCCCGGACGAAGGGATGAAGTGGGAAGCCCAGTCCGCGGAGGAAGTGGGGAAGGAATACAACCCTCTCATGGGGCCTGGGGGTGGGGATGAACTGCCCCTTGTCAGGCAGCCGGTGCGCGATGTCGCTGGACAAGTATCCGGCGCCGCGTAGTCTTTCGATGTGCCCCTCCGTAACGGAGGAGGCCATCCACTTGCCTCCCGCTCCGGACATGGCTGGGGAAGGTTGAGACGAGATGTGCGAACTTGGGCGCTGGAGCTCGAGTGCGCGAAGATGGATAAGCAAAGGAGGAAGAAGGCGTAGGTAAAAAGGGTGGATCCTTATCCCCTTATATATGGGCGGACGAAGACTATGCGTCCCCACTGGCCTGGTAAAACTCGCTTATCTCCCAAGCGCCACCATCAATGGCGCGGTTGGGTTACCCACGTCCGTATTGATGGGAATCCCGGAATAAGGGGAACACGATCTCTGCTTCGACAAGACGTGCCAAGGAAACCGCTTCGCTAAACGCGCTGAGGTGGTATAATAAAAAACGATTCAAGTAAAGGCTTGGTGGTGGTGTGACGTCATGCCACAAAATACGTCAGCAGATTGAACTTGTGTACATATTATTCTCTCTATGGTGGAATGTGGAATTTATTTTGCAGAGTCGGACACTATCCTGGTGTCCACAATCTTCTATGAATTATTCGGAGGAGGAACCCGCCTTGCAATGCCGAACAATATGCGCGCCGGACTCATCGTCATTGAAGCCTGGTTCAGGGGCTACTGAGGGAGTCCTGGACTAGGGGGTGTCCGGACAGCCGGACTATCATCGTCAGCCGGACTCCAAGACTATGAAGATACAAGATTGAAGACTTCGTCCCATGTCCGGATGGGACTTTCCTTGGCGTGGAAGGCAAGCTTGGCGATACGGATATGTAGATCTCCTACCATTGTAACCGACTCTGTGTAACCCTAGCCCTCTCTGGTGTCTATATAAACCGGAGGGTTTTAGTCCGTAGGACATACAACAATTACAACAATCATACCATAGGCTAGCTTCTAGGGTTTAGCCTCCTTGATCTCGTGGTAGATCCACTCTTGTACTACCCATATCATCAATATCAATCAAGCAGGAGTAGGGTTTTACCTCCATCGAGAGGGCCCGAACCTGGGTAAAAACATCGTGTCCCCTGTCTCCTGTTACCATCCGCCTAGACGCACAGTTCGGGACCCCCTACCCGAGATCCGCCGGTTTTGACACCGACAGACAACATACGTTATTCCCTTTGTCATCGGTATGTTACTTGCCCGAGATTCGATCGTCGGTATCCTCATACCTAGTTCAATCTCATTATCGGCAAGTCTCTGTACTCGTTCCGTAATGCATCATCCCATAACTAATTCATTAGTCACATTGCTTGCAAGGCTTATTCTGATGTGCATTACCGAGAGGGCCCAGAGATACCTCTTCGATACTCGGAGTGACAAATCCTAATCTCGATCTATGCCAACCCAACAAAACACCTTCGGAGATACCTGTAGAGCATCTTTATGATCACCCTTTTACGTTGTGATGTTTGATAGCACACAAGATATTCCACCGGTATTCGGGAGTTGCATAATCTCATAGTCAAAGGAATATGCATAAGTCATGAAGAAAGCAGTACCAATAAAACTTAACGATCATTATGCTAAGCTAACGGATGGGTCTTGTTCATCACATCATTATCCTAATGATGTGATCCTGTTCATCAAATGACAACACATGTCTATGGTTAGGAAACTTAACCATATTTGATTAACGAGCTAGTCTAGTAGAGGCTTACTAGGGACACTGTGTTTTGTCTATGTATCCACACATGTATCAAGTTTCCAGTTAATACAATTCTAGCATGAATAGTAGATATTTATCATGATATAAGGAAATATTAACAACAACTTTATTATTGCCTCTAGGGCATATTTCCTTCAGTCTCCCACTTGCACTAGAGTCAATAATCTAGTTCACATCGCCATGTGATTTAACACCAATAGTTCACATCTTTATGTGATTAACACCCATAGTTCACATCGCCATGTGACCAACACAAAGGGTTTACTAGATTCAATAATCTAGTTCACATCGCTATGTGATTAACACCCAAAGAGTACTAAGATGTGATCATGTTTTGCTTGTGAGAGAGGTTTAGTCGATGGGTCTGGCACATTCAGATCCGTGCCCGTGTGCGAGCGCAGTCCTGTCGAGGAACGAGCTCGCCTCGAACCTCTTCGGGGCAAGGCCCGACCTTGGGAACAGGAGGATCCTACCACCGCTGGCGCGCGGCTGGCTGGGGGGTCGCCGGCCGTGCGGACCTGGGCTCTGCCCGGTCGTCGTGGCGGTCCTCGGACGTCATGACCGTGGCCGGGGTGGCCACGCTGTAGCCGGAGGTTGTCGCCGTCTTGCCCGTGCCCTCCCACCGCACCCCTTTCCGGCCTTTCATCGCCGCCTTTGGCTCCTCCCGGCTCCGTTTCGTCTCCGATCCCCGCGCCGTTCGCTCGTGCCCCCTTCTCCAGCGGCCTGCCCTTGCCCCTCCGGCACCGGCGGCGATGGGGGAAACCCTCGCCGAGTGCCCGTCCCGGCCTCGCGAGTTGGGCCGCCCTGTCGTGGGCCATTCCTTCTGGGCTGAGCCATCTGGCTTTGTGCCTGTGGCTGGACTGGACCTGGGCCTAGGGATACATCGGCCCATGTGGGTTACCGGCCCAACCCAGGGCCTGCTCCCTCGGCCCGCCCCGCCCCGCTTGATTTGGCCACCGCAAGGGTTCCCATTCCAGCCGCCACGCTCCCCCCTTTTCCCCTCGCTCGACCTCTCCTCCCGCGCCACCACGGTCCGTCCCAGCTGCTCCGGCCCTCCCTCCCTTCCCCGCTCTCGGCCCCGTCCCCTCGCCATAGATTCCGCGCGAGTGGGAGGACAACGCCAGCCGGCCCAAGCGCAGCTTGGACGACTGCCTCGCCCTGCCCCACTCATCGCCCGAGGGCCTCCGTCGGGAGGCTGATCTGTGCCGTGAGCCGGACTCCAGGGACCAGCGTCGCTCCTCTCCCCATGAGTCTCGGGGCTCCCCCGGCCGTGACAGCCGCCGCTCGCCGGCACGGGACGGTCGCCGCTCCTCGCCCCACGACGACCGCCGGGACTGTCCCCGGTCTCCCACGGCCGAGACGTGGTGCTCTGACCGGCGGCGGCCCCCCTCCCCGGGGCGGCGTCGGGCCC
>NC_057807.1:130096768-130104067 GCF_018294505.1 Triticum aestivum | reverse complement strand
CCTCCTGCCAATGGAAGTAATGGGGGGCGAGGGCGCAAGGGCACAAAGAAGAAGAAGAAGCGGGGCCCTGCTCGCCCCCCTGCTGCACCGGCCCCCTCCTCGCGACCTCGGCGTTGTCCATTGCTGATGCTACCCATGACCCTCCCCCTTGCTTCAACTGCGGGATTGCGGGCCATTACCAAGTTGAGTGCACCAACCCTCCGATGTGCTACCTCGGCAAGGATACCAGACACCCAGCGGCCCCGTGCCCGGACCGTCCGCTGATGGATGAGCTCATGATGTATGGCCATGGCATTGAGGGCCTCGGGTTCTTTCACATCAAGGTGGAGGATTTACCACCCCCCTTCCCGTTGCTCTAGACGATTGTCACCGTCGTGGGGGTGGGTGTTGCTTCCCCGGAGATGATCGAGGCTGAGCTCAACCACCTGTGCCGGCGTGTGTGGGACTGGCAGGTGACTCCGACCTCTGCCAGTTCTTTCACCGTGGTCTTCCCGGATGCCATCAGCTTGGGCCTCTGCACCCACATCGACGACATCACCTTGGCCCTGAACAAGCTTGTGGTCAACATCTCTGAGGCTAAGGTCGACCCCAAGGCGGTCGCGGTCCTGGATACTGCTTGGATCCTCATCGTCGGGCTACCTGACGTCGCCCGGTCCGAGCGGGTCATTCGCAGTATGTCCAAGATCCTTGGCAAGGTGGTGGTGGTGGATGAGCTCTCCCTCCGCAAAGAGGAGGAGGTCCGGGTCAAGGTCAAGTGCCTTGACTCCAACAAGCTCCGTGTCACCATTCGCGTCTTCTTCAACGACCTAGGATTCGACCTCAAGATCTCCCCCGAGCCTCCCAACCACGTTGGTCGCCCACGCTCCTCTGATGATGGACACTTTGGAGGTGGGGGCAGGGACCGGCATGACGACTCCCACTACCGCCGCCCGCGTCCCTCCCGCCATGAGGATCCGGACGACAACGACGAGCGCTCGGGCCGCAGCCGCTCTCCCTCGCGTGGTCCACCTCCGAGCCGTGGGGATGCGGGCGCTGGCTCTGGCCGCTCACGTGGGCTGACCCTTGCTGACGAGT
Organism: Triticum aestivum; assembly: GCF_018294505.1. Taxonomy (NCBI): domain Eukaryota; kingdom Viridiplantae; phylum Streptophyta; class Magnoliopsida; order Poales; family Poaceae; genus Triticum; species Triticum aestivum. The sequence continues at coordinate 130,102,993 of NC_057807.1, read as the reverse complement.
CTGCTCCCACGGTATTGACGGCGGCCTCTCCCTCCTCCTCGGCCGAGATGAGTGACATCTCCAGTGTCGGCCTCCTCGTCGCACCGCCCTCCTCGCCACACTCGCCTTGCTCCACCCCTGCGCCTGGCTCCCCGCCTTCGACCCTGGAGGCGCTCCCCCTGGCCCTGGCGGATGCCTCATCGGACAAGCTTCCCTCCGATGAGCCCCCTCTGCTGGGCTCCCCTAGGGGCACACCAGCGCTGCCTGCTGCCACCTCCCTAGAGGCCACCGTTACGGCAATGCTGGAGGATGGCCCGCCGGCCTCGGACCCGGTCTCCCCCGCCCTGCCAGGGTCCGACGCCTGCTTGGAGCCCTCGAAGACTGCTTCTTCGACCACTCTGCCCCTGGGGGTCGCTGCGGATGTGGCCACCCCCGTCGCCTCCCACCCGCCGCGGACGGTGCCGTACGCACGCCGGACTCGGGCCTCGTCGACTCTGGTGACTGCCTCCCGTCACAGTGCCCGTCTCGACGTGGACCGCTTGGCTGGCGGCCCGGCGACGTCCATCTCCGAGCGCACTAAGATCTGGGCCGTGGCCCGGAACCTTGAGTCAGGTGCGATCGACATCCCACCCAGTTCTTCCAGTTGCTCGTTTTCTGCTCTTGAGGTTGTTCCTCTGGGCCACCTCGCCAAGGTGGCCGCGGACTCGTCCGTCGTTTTCAGGGGGGAGGTTGGACCCCCCTTAGAGCATATTGCTACTATGCAGACCCGAGAAATCCTTGATGGGAAACTCACTGAGACCCGTGCCCGTATCCTCCGCACTCTGGCACCCCAGCCCCCCGAGCTGGAAGTCCGTGGTCGTACCTATTCCCGCACAGCGACGCTCAGGGCCAGCAGCGCCTTCTCTATTTTGGGGTCAAGCAGCCCCCCGATGGGGGTTTAGATGCGGGTCCTCTTTTGGAACATCTGCGGCTTCGTCCATGACGGCCGGCGTCGCCAGGTCGTTGAGTACATGCGTGACGAGCACATCGATATCATCGCCATTCAGGAAACTATGAACACGGAATTTTCTCTCCCCGGGTTAGAGCGTCTTAGCCCCCACCTTTTCGCCTGGCACTGGCTCCCTTCTAGTGGGACCACGGGGCTCTCGGGAGGCATCCTTTTAGGTGTGAAGGATTCCAACTTTGAGGTTGGCGGTATGGACCGGGGCGAGTTTTTCATTAGCATGGAGCTCTTCGAAAGGGCGCTCAACTTCAAGTGGGAGGTTGTCATTGTCTATGGACCGGCGGACCACCGCTGCTCCCTGACCTTCCTCGAAGAGCTACAACGGAAGGTCTCCGCCTCCACCCTCCCGGTGGTTGTTGGAGGTGATTTCAAGCTCATCCGCTCTCCCGATGAGAAGAATAACAACCGGATCAACCGCCCTAGGATGCAAATGTTCAACAAATGCATAGCGGATCTCGGCCTCCGCGAGCTTGAGCGGACAGGTGCCAGATTCACCTGGAATAACCGCCAAGCCGACCTGATGCGGTCCATCCTGGACCGCGTCCTAGTCTCCCCGGAATGGGAACTCAGGTGCCCCTTGGCTTCGCTCCGTGCGATTACCCGGATCGGGTCGGACCACGTCCCTCTCCTCCTCTCCACCACCGACGAACGCCCTCCCACCCTGCCACGCTTTAGGTTCGAGCTCTTCTAGCTCAACCAAGCCGGCTTCAGGGAGGCGGTCGCGGCCAAGTGGGCCTCTGCGTGCTCCTCCCCCTACTGGTCCATGTCGGCTGTGGACTCTTGGCAGTTTTGTGCCAAGCTCGCCCGCCAATTTATGAAGGGGTAGGGCGCTAACCTTGGCAGGGACCTCCGCGAACGCAAAAAAGCCCTCCTATCTGCCATCCAGGCCTTGGACTCCCGTGCGGACACTTCCGGGATCTCCCCGGATGAGTGGATGTTGCGCTATGATCTTGAGGATCAGCTCGCCACCATCTATACGGATGAAGAAGCATATTGGAGGCTTCGCGGTACCCAGTGATGGGTGCTGCGGGGCGACGCTAATACGACATACTTCCAAGCGATCGCGAATGGGCGGCAACGTCGGAACTCCATCCACTGTTTGTGGTATGGTGATTCCTAGCTCGTCCGCCCCTCGGACATCCGGGCGCACGTAGATGGCTTTTACAAAGCCCTATTCTCCCCCACCCTTCGAGGTGGGGCCGCTCAGGCAACCGACATCTGGTCGGGCACCCAGCTTGTGTCTGATGCGGACAATGCCACCTTAGTTGCCCCGTTCTTCGAGGAGGAGGTCCTCGTGGCGATTAAGGTCATGAACGCCTCCTCGGTGCCAGGGCCGGATGGACTGCCAGTGTCCTTTTTTAAAGCATTCTGGCAGACCATCAAACCTGAGGTCATGGCTCTCTTCAACGAGTTTTTCTTGGGGACCATGGATCTTGGGCGCCTGAACTATGGGGTTGTCACTCTTATCCCCAGTTCCTGGCGCGACGGACATTTGCCAGTTCCGACCTATCACTGTGATCAATGTGATATTTCGGATCCTGGCCAAAGGGTACGCCAATAGGATGACCCTGCTAGCCAACTCAATCACTCACCCCAACCAGTCGGCTTTCATTCAGGGTCGATTTATCCTAGATGGGGTGTTGGTCTTCCATGAGGTCCTTCATGAAGTCTGCTCCAAGCACCAACGGGCGGTCTTCCTGAAGCTCGACTTCCATAAAGCCTATGACACTGTTCACTGGCCCTTCCTTCGGGAAGTATTACTCCGCAAGGGCTTTGATGACCATTGGGTGACCAGAGTTATGCAGCTTGTCTCCTGTGGTCGAACCGCCATTAACATTAATGGTGAGATTGGCCCCTTCTTCCCCATGCTATGTGGGGTTCGCCAAGGCGACCCTTTATCACCGTTCCTATTTAACATGGTGGTATACACCCTTGCGGCCATTCTTGACAAGGCCAAATCGGCCGATCACATTCACGGCGTGGTCCCACATCTAGTAGGAGGGGGTGGGGTCTCCCTCCTCCAATATGCCGATGACACCATAATAATGGTTGAGGGCTCTGCGTCCGATATTGCCAACCTGAAGTTTCTCCTCCTATGCTTCCAACATATGTCTAGACTTACCATCAACTTCGATAAGAGCGAAGTGACGATTCTAGGATTCCCCCCGGAAGAAGCCCAGGGCATTGCGGACCGGCTTAATTGCTGCCTGGATTCTTTCCCCACGACTTATCTGGGGATCCCCATTAGTGACTCGCGACTCACCATAGCGGACCTCTGCCCTTCCGTGACCCGAATGCAACACCGGGTCGAGCCCTGGAAGGGCCGATGGCTCTCGAAGGCGGCGAGGGTAATCCTCATCAACTCCTTGGTGGCTAGCCTCCTTTGGTTCCTCATGAGATTCTATAGCCTCCATGAGATGCTCCACCAGGAGGTGGCCAAATATCAGTCCAGGTTCTTCTGGGCTGGCGAGGGGGACAAGCAAAAATACCATATGGTGAGCTGGCCTGACATTTGCAAACCCAAGGACCAGGGAGGTCTGGGGATCTTGTCTTCCCATCGCATGGACATTGCTCTCCTGACCCGATGGCTATGGTGTATCGCCAACGGGGAGGGCGGCCTCTGGCTCACCATCATCCAGAGTAAGTACCTTCGAGGCCAGCCTCTAGCTTTCTGCTAGCGCTCTGGTGGATCCCAGTTCTGGCAAGCTGTGATTCAGCTCCTTCCCGTGCTCCGTATTGGCACGTCCATCTCTGTGGGTTCCGGGTCCTCGACCCTATTTTGGTTCGACCGCTGGCTTGGGGATTCCCCTCTGGCCGCCCGCTTCCCGGGCCTATTTGCCATTGTGGCTGACCCCTGGATCTCCGTCGAGAGGGCCCTTATTGATTTAGGGTGTCTCGCCTTCTGGCGCCCCTTTGGCCCCACTAGTAGACAAAGGGCCTATTGTCCCGGTTGGTGAGGGCCTTTAGTCCCGGTTCTGGAACCGGGATTAAAGGATAGTTACTAAAGGCCCTCCACGTGGCCGCTGCCTGGAGGTCCACCTTTAGTCCTGGTTGGTAACACCAACCGGTACTAAAGGAAATTTTATGATTTTTTTTTGAATTTTTTTCTTGATTTTCAAATTTCTAAATTATTTTAACCTCTAATCTCTAATCACCCCTCACCATTGCTCAATTTAACCTCTAATCTCTAATCATCCCTCATCATTCCAAATCATCTAACTTTCCGGACAGTCACCCATCCTCTCACTACTCCAGCCTGAGCACGCTTAACTTCCAGGTTCTATTCTCCCTCGTTTCCAAGTCTGCACTTGTTGTTTTCCTGACAATAGTAAGATGTCAATCCTATTAACCCTCAGGAATTTAGCTTGAGCATGAAGTCACACATTTCACTGTTTGAGCTTGAAACTATTGTTCTAAAAAATAATAATTATTTAGTAACACTAATATTTCTTGAATAAGTAGTTTGACCATAATTTGACCAGATTTGACCAAAATTCAAAATAAAATAAAATAATTATTTAGTAACACTAATATTTCTTGAATAATTATTTAGTAACACTAATACTTCTTGAATAAGTAGTTTGACCATAGTTTGACCAGATTTAACAAAAATAAAAAAACTGAAATTTGAGCATAACTTTTTTCCTTTTAGAATTGAGGATTCTAAAAATTTGCAAACAAGCCACAAGCAGTCAAAATCGGATGCGGATTTTCGTGCTGAACATTTTGAGATATTATACTTTTTTTCTGACATTGTATGCAAAAGTTATAGCCGTTTTACATTTTCCCTACACTTTTTGCAAAACATGTCCAAATTTAAGTTTTTAAATTTTCCTAACTAGTAGATGTAGTAACATAACTACATCTAGAAGGATTTTATTTTTTGAAGTTTTTATCATTTTCTTTTGCTTTTTACAAAACTGGAAAGGCGATCCATGGGGGGGGAGGGGTAGAGTTTGAAAATGGGACCTTTAGTCTCGGTTTGAGACACAAACCGGGACTAAAGGGCATTGCACCCTTTAGTCCCGGTTTGTGTCTCAAATCGGGACTAAAGATTAGACCTTTAGTCCCGGTTTGAGATACGAACCGGGACTAAAGGGCATCGCACCCTTTAGTCCCGGTTTGTGTCTCAAACCGGGACTAAAGGGCTCATTTGAACCGGGACTAATGCCTTTACCGCACGAACCGGGACCAATGCTCACATTGGTCCCGGTTCATGACTGAACTGGGACTAATGGACTTATCTGGCCCGAACGAAAGCCCTGTTTTCTACTAGTGCCCCCAGGAGGTTGACACGTGGGACGCCCTTCTACACACTACAAAAAAAGACACATCCGTGACATTTTGGGCCGTACGAATTTTTTTTCTGTCATACATATGACACTTCTATGACGATAATTGTGAGAAAACCCGGTATCATCATAGATGTGGTGGGCTCCTACTTCTATGACAAAAAATCATGAAAGAAAATGGGCTTTTCGTCCTGGGCGGGCCGGAGACGCAGCTGCATGACATTCTTTGGTCCGTCCATGACGGAAAAAACCGTGGTAGAAGCGAGGGGGAGAAAAATTTCGGGGAGTTGCCGGTTACGGTGGGAGGTCGGGGGCGGAGCGATGCGTGTTTCTCTCATACACGTACATGTGTGTGCGCGAGGCGTTGGCTCTAACTGAACTCGAGCGAGGCGTTGGGCTCTAACTGAACCTGAGCGATTGCACTGCAGGCTACGCGTTACTGAACCCGAGCGGTCGATCGATCGCTGTTAACTGAACCTGATGGAGCGATTCCTTCGCTACTGCTGCTAACTGAAGCCGATCGATTGGATGAACAATGAGCGTTGCAGGGGGGGTTGGATGAACAGTGAGCGGTGGCGTTGCCTCTGGATGAACAGGACCCCGTGGTGTGGAGGGCTGGATGAACAGTAGACGATGGAGGGTGCTCGTGGAGGGGTGGTTGAACAGGACCCCGTGGTGTGGAGGGCTGGATGAACAGTAGACGGTGGAGGGGTGCCCGTGGAGGGGTGGTTGAACAGTAGCCGGTGCAGTAGCGCGCGGTGGAGGCTGGATGAACAGGAGCCCGTGGAGGCTGGAGGAGGTCGACGGTGGAGATGAACAGTATCCCGTGGAGTCCCATTTTGCGATACGCCACACCCCTCCGGATGAACAGGACCCCTGTTTCGACCGTAGGAGGTCCGTTTCCTCCATTTTGCGGTATGCCACACCCCTCCCGATGAACAGGACCCCCGT
>NC_057807.1:130088949-130096332 GCF_018294505.1 Triticum aestivum | reverse complement strand
TCCGTTTCCTCCGTTTTGCGGTACGCCACACCCCTCCCGATCAACAGGACCCCGTTCCGAACGTGTCCGGTCGAACACAAGGCCGTTTCCTCCATTCTGTGATACGCTAGGCCTCGTTTACATCGCCTGTTCCGTCCAAGCCGGTTGGCTCCCACGCGTTCCATTGCCTCCCGATGAATACGACGCATTCCGTTGCCTCCCCATGAACATGACGCATTCCGTTGCCTCCCCATGAACACGACGACGACTCTGTTTCTCCGTTCCGACCCAGCCATGTACGTATGCGCGAGTAGGCGTTCTAGACCCCTCCCGTATGTACGTACGTGGCCGTATTTTCTTTCTTGCACCCTGGCCGCTGTACGTATGTGTACATGCTACGTGCGCGCCTCTACTACGACACGTACGCGCCTCTACTACGACACGTGCGCGCCTCTACATCGACCAGTATATATGTACGTACACATTCGCGACTAGAATGACAACGCTACATACGCTTCGACCAGGTGGGTCCTGACTGTCAGGCAGTTCCTTGCGTGCGAAAATGTAGCTGGTGGGTCCCAGTAGTCCGAGGGGCGAATCATTTTTTTTGCCCGGACGCACTTCCTTTGCGTGTGAAGATGTAGCTGGTGGGTCCTAGCAGTCAGGGGGGCGAATCGTTTTTTTGCCCAGACGCACTTCCTTGCGTGCGAAGATGTAGCTGGTGGGCCCCAGCAGTCAGGGGGGCAAATCGATTTTTTTTGCCCGGACGCACTTCCTTGCGTGCGAAGATGTAGCTGGTGGGTCCCAGCAATCAGGGGGAAACTTTTTTTCGCGAAATACGGTGGCCCGTCCGGTGGGTCCCTGCTGTCAGGTGGAGGAATCATTATTTTCCGCATAATAAGGAGGCACTTCTGTGCTGCGGCCGTGGACCCAGCTGTTAGCCTCTCACATACAGTCCACGTCCGATGGAAGTTGTTCCTTGACCACCTTGACCACGCCGCGCCGAGAGTACCACGGCGGTGGACGACGGCGAAGCCTAGGAAGGGGACGACTCGGAGCCGAGGAAGACGCAGCAGTGGATGCCCACGCGAAGAGGAGTACGAGGGTTCACTGGTTCGGCTACGGTGTAAGGCTGCTGTCGCCGCAGAATAACAGGGGGTGTGGGTGAGTAGAGGGATGGCCTGGCCAGCGGTGGGAGTAGTAAGGGGCAGTGAGGTCTCCGCGGCATCACAGCTGGCCACGGGAGGCAGGAGCACGCGACATGACCGGCGCTGGTTTGGGCGGCTGGAGCAAGAAGACCAGAGGTTGAAGAAGCACTACAACCGTTGGATGAACATCGTACGGTAACAGGAGCTAGAATCGTTCATATTGACTAAGTTGACAAAGCCCTCCGTCCCCGTCAACTTGGTAGGCCCACAAGTCAGCTTCCTAGTATGCTGGGTTCCAGCTGGCAGGGGGAGTATTCATTTTTTTGTGCATAATAAGGAGGCACTTCCTTGCATGCGAAGATAGTTGGTGGGTCCGACAAGTCAGCGGGGGCACTTTCAATTTCATTAAGAAAAACTAACTAAATAAATAGAAAATGAAAATTAATAGATGTTTTTTTGCGAAATACAGAGGCCCTTCTGGTGGGTCCCAAATGTCAGGTGGAGGAATCATTATTTTGTGCGTAATAAGGAGGCATTTCCTTGTGTGCAGCCGTGGACCCAACTGTCAGCCTCTCCACGCACAGTGTACTTCCGATGGTGTCATTTGTTGACCATGTTGACCACACCACGCCGAGCGCATCCAAGGTGGTGGACGACGGCGAGGCCCCGGACAGCATTGAGCCGGAGATGGGAAGACGCGGGAGTAGAGTCGCAGACGGAGAGGTGTACGAGGGTTAACTGGTTCTAGTGCGGTGTGGTTTGGCAGTTGATGAAGAAGAACAGGAGGTGTGGAGGGGTGGAGGGATGGCCTGGCCAACGGTGGAGTAGCGCTTCTTAGTGAAGCGTGCTAAGCTGAGCTACTAGCAGCAGGAGGCAGGAGGTGGTCCCAGCGACGCTGGAGGAAGAAGACGAGAGATTGAAGATGGATGTCGGTCGTTGGATGTAAATCCAATGGCTAACATGTCAGAATCATTTGTTAACTAAATTGACAACGACTTGCGTTGGCTTCAACCTATTGGCCCACATTTCAGCCTCCAAAAATGTGGCACGTATTCAACCCATTTTTTCAGAATTTACAGTCTTTTTTTGCGCGGTAGAATTTACAGTCAATTTGATCTTTTTTTTGAATTATAGCCATTAGCTGGGCTGGGTGAACAATTAATGTAGCATCCATGCGACCCATTTATTTTATTTCCTAAAAAATTACAGGACATTTACACTTTATCTAGATATACGATTTTGTTGGGCTGATTCTAATTATAATGTTGGGTTGGGCCAGCAATGTTATCAAAAAATAAAAAAGGGCTGAGCATTTTGTTATAAATATATTTAAATAATAAGTGATATTATTACATTCGTCCTTAAATCTTACCAAGCTTTTGTACACAATCACTAGGATTTTCGTGCCAAAACAATCCAGGATTTTATTTGTTAAGAAATTATTTTTATAAGTTAATAAGATGTGGGATATTGTTTTCTTACATATGTAAGTATCTGTTAAATATATGATGACAATAAAAATAATATATAATAACATATAAAATAATTTAAATATATATAATATAGTTAGAAGGGAAACATAAGTTGTACCTAGCGTTCCTATTCTTATATAGAAAAATAGAACAGACCTCTGCGTTTCTTCAAAAAAATACATAAATTGGGCTGCCAAAAATAAAACCTCGGATGGGAGGTCCATAGGCCGGTCGATACATGACGGCCCTAAGAAAATACAAACAGGCCCTCCCATCCGAGGTCGTGGGCTGTGCATGTTAAAAATGAAAACCTAGACGGGGCAGCCCAAAACCACGTCCAACACTTGCCAAAACTTTGTCCCTCGTTTTCTCTGTGTTTCGCACACTCGACATTGTGTGGGCATTTTGACAGTGCATCATATGAAGATGTGCTATGCATGAATGTTGATCAGCATGATGTTAACTGGCTGGTAGTTCCATTTTCAACCATGAATAAAACTTCCAACATGATGTTAACCCTGTTTGAAAAGGTCATGTTAATATAAATGCCCTGCCTCCGAAAGTTGCAGTTTCTTATCTGAAACTGAAACTTGTAGTTTCTTCTCGTCTGCACTTTTATACTCCTATGAAACTACATTTTTTGAAGTGCTAAAAATAGATCTTTAGAATTCATAAAATTCTTCATATGCTCAATACTACAAATATGAAATTCAAAAGACATTCATATCTGAAAGTACTCTCAAAATACACAACACAAAACACAATTCACAACCTGCAAATACTGACAACCCTAAGCTCCTCATGACAATTCACAACCTGCCCAACTATTGGGCTGGGGGGGGGGGGGCAGCCCCCTCCTATTCGTTGATGGTACCCTGTAGATGCTCGATCCTTCAATCTCTGGTGGATGCTCCATCTGGGATCGATACTCCCACCACCTCTCCCTCACATCGGATTCGGTGAATATGTTTGCTCCATGGCCTAGAGGAGCAGCTCTATGTACTCCGGCGTGACTCCCTCCGGGAGTATCGCCGCCTTTTCGCTTTGTTGCAGATATTTGGCCATGGATGTCGCCGTCGCCGCTAGTTGGTCCTTGTTGTCAAACCAAGACTGTATCTCCAACATCCTAGCTAGCTTCACAGGGTCGCCGTCTGCGATCCTCACGTATCGGTTGTACTCCTCCATCGATCTACTTCTCCACAGCACCTTCACTCGCCGGCGGTGGTTTTTGAATGGAAGAGGAGAGGAGCAGCGCTGGTTTTGGATTAGAACGGGAGAGGAGCGATGCTGGTTTTGGACTGGAACAGGAGAGGAGGGGCGGTGGTTTTGAAATGGAAGAGGAGAGGAGCGGCGCTGGATTTAGATTGGAATAGGAGAGGAGCGGCGGTGGTTTAAGAGGAGAAGAGCGAAAGAGCGACGCTGGTCTTGGAAGTATTTTTTTGTTGTTTTGCGAATTTTGGGTCAAAGTTTCACCACGTACTGTATGTGACAAGCAAAATGTGAATGCATGTCACCAAAAATTGTATCGTTTGGTTCGTATCTGAATGTACTTTCAAATTATATTATTTTTGCAACGTATAACATATATTTTATGTGCAAAAATCATGGTCAATTTTGACCCAGAATAAAAGGGAGACTAGTTAATGTGGGATCGCTTTCTTAATTGAAGGGTAAATTGATTTTGATTTTGATCCAGTCACAGCGCGCCGGCCCTCTTGCGCAATCCTAAATCGCTGCCGCACGCTCCTCTCCCTCTTCTCCATTGCAAAACCACCTCCTCTCCTCTCCTCTCCATCATCTCCATTCCAAAACCACAATCTCGCCTCTTCCTCTTCTGATCTTCTCCATTGCAAAACCACCTCCTCTCCTCTCCATCATCTCCATTCCAAAACCACCTCCTCTCCTCTCCATCATCTCCATTCCAAAACCACCGTCTCGCCTCACCCTCTTCTGATCTTCTCTCCATTGCAAAACGACCTCCTCTCCTCTCCATCATCTCCATTCCAAAACCACCTCCTCTCCTCTCCCTCTTCTCTATTGCAAGACCACCGTCTCTCCTCCCATATTCCAAAGCTAGCACCAGACCACTCAGAACGACATCTATGGAGAGGATGCAGCAGTGAATCAGGCAGATCACCGACGGCGACCAGGCAAAGTTAGCGAGGTTGAAGGAGATCCTTAGTTGGTTTGACAATGAGTGGGAGATTTCAAGGACGGTGCAGGCCATGTGGCAATGTATGCGAAAGAGCGAGACGACGGCGATGAGGGCGGCGATGTACATGTACTCCTCGGCGGCAGTCACGCCGCAGTCCTCCGAGTTCATCGAGTATCTCCTATGGGCGATGGAGCAGACAGATTTGCTCAAGGCGACAGTCAGGCGGAGGTGGTGGGTGTACAGGTCGAAGGTCGAGCACCCAGAGGATAACGAATCGATCGAGTATGATGTGCTGTTCGTGAGGGTGCAGAGCCAGCCGGAGCCACAGGAGTATTCGTTCTCCCACCGCAGGAGGCCGGATGGCGCGACGTCACTTCCCCACCATTCTCCACGGTTCCCTCGATGCTCTCCTCGTTTCAACGGCGGCGGTAGGGTTTAACGTAAGCTTCGCACTAACCTAATCTTCCACCTGCTCATGCTTACAATCAGTATGACAGCTAATGAAAATCATGCTTACAATCAGTCTCCGAGTACTACGCCAATCACCCTAAAATAGCTCTGGACCTTTGGGTCAAAGTTGTGACACCATGTACAAATAAAGAAAAATAGATTGTTGCTTCTTTCAGAAAAGAGTACTCCCTAGAAAACTGCCAATATAAGCTACTAGTATTTGGTTAGAGGATTTGCTGCCGAGAAAGACCCGTCCACAGAGAGCGCCACACATCCCACTGGTTGTGGTGGATGCCAATGCGTGCATGCAGCATGGTTGGTGTCGGTAATTTTTACTTGGCACACCTCGCACTTTGCATATATGTCGGTTCCGTACGTACATTTGTGCAGTTCCACCAAAATGCAGCTGAATAACCCTGTTTGCATAGATAATGAAAAAGCGTGATTACATTATAGTGGCACTAGTTGATGAAACACACAAAATAAATAGAAGAAAATATTGCGATAGTATCATAGTATGACATGCTGCGAGGGCGAGATGGGCCCTGCGATGCCTCATATGGTACGCCTCATACTGGACATCGTCCCAAGTCTCCCAGATACACCTTCTGCCAGTGATGAACATCAGTGTGCAGCAGTAGTACAAGGAGGCGCCTTGAGACATTCAAATCTCTATTTTTGTACATATCAACTAAAATTAAGCACCCCAGTTTGCAGAAACGCTTAAACAGTAACAATGGGACTAGTTGATGAAACATACTTTAACAAAGAGAAGCACTTTCTTTATCTACATCGGAAATGAAATGATAGAGATGACACTCGCTCTATTTTAACTGTATTATTACTTCATTTTATCAGTGACACTAGGGTCGAGCAGGTGGCAAACGAGGTGTACTGTGCGTCGCAAGGATGGAGACCGGGGGTGCTTAGACTGGGATGCTGAAGCTGGCTCTTTCAGTCACCAACATGGATGATTCAATTCATGGGACCTTTAGGTGCAGTTCACCTAAAATGAAGCAATGTCCCGTGAGCTAGCAGCTTCTTCTTCAAATTTTTTTAAGAAAAGGGCTCCAGCCCTGGTTCCATTTCCATCAGAAAACGAAACCCACAGAGCTTCTTCTTCATTAGTTGCAATAAAATTGAGCAACATCAAGGTTGGTTGTGAAGCTCCTGGAATGCTCACCTATAATTTGGATATCATTTGTGCAGTTCAACTAAGATCAAGCGTGAAATGTATATCTCTGTTTGCACAAAAAAGGTGGAAAGGAGGGTGACTAACAAGTGATGAAACATGCATCAAATGAAAAGAAGCATGTTCCTTATCTGAATGGCAATCCTACAAGGACAGTAGCAATTTCTAAAGCAGTGGCATTGCTAGATATTAGTGTGGGCATTAGGATTAACTATGATAACCGTTAAATACGACATTACTTTGGGCACGGGAGAGTAGGCGGACTAGGACAGTTACATTTCTAATGAAAAGAACCAACTTATCTTAATGGGAAATTTTAGCAGGACATGTAAAGAAGTGCCATTGATTCATATTACTAGAGACATTACATTGAAAACAACATTGGTTTAACGTGTCCTTACTTTTAACAGTGCGACTGCTACATTTTACCAGTGGCATTACATAAGAGTGGCTCGGGGCAACAAACATCAGAACAGGATATCTGGGTTGGTCCCATTTTTGTTCGGTATAGCCACCTTATACTGTGTGAGGCTAGCAAATCTAGTGCTGGACTTACTCTGTTGACTTGTCCCCCAGTCCCCACTTTCTTTCCTTTTTCAACCAATAGATCGGGTTTATATTGAGTTTGTACTGCGTTTCCCTTTATTTCCCTATTAGACCTAGAGACCAGTTGGATAGCCAGTCTCTACTACTTTTCGCCCCCATTATTTCCTCTTTCGACCAAGTCCTAGATTCAGGTAACAAATCCTCCCCCACCCCCACCCCCTTTCTTCCTTGTTTGAACCAAGTAGTACTAGATTCGAGTGCATGAACTAGTTTTACCTCTTAAACTTAAAAAATTAGGTGGTTTTCGAACAGCCGATCGATCCTATCTACGAGGGGGCCTGAGAAATAGTAAAAGTTACAAATGCAGCGACATCAGGAGCTCGGGAAGTAGAGCACGGCTGGTTTCAAAGGAAGTTATACCTGATGGTCGCCGGGATGTCG
>NC_057807.1:130077264-130088696 GCF_018294505.1 Triticum aestivum | reverse complement strand
GGTGAGCAGAGAGAGAGAGAGAGAGAGAGAGAGAGAGAGAGAGAGAGAGAGAGAGAGAGAGAGAGAGAGAGAGAGAGGCCACTACTATCGTGTTTAGATCTGGAGAGGCCGAGACAGTGTGAAGAGAGCAACACTAGCAAGCAAGCGCGGAGGCTCCTGCCTATATAGTGGAGTAGTACTTAGTTTTCTTTTGTCTACCGGAGCCGGCTTGACCTCGTCAATGACTATCGAGAAGTCTTCATGCACGTGGCCCGGAGGCGCAGTTGCCGTCATTTTGATCTGAAGCGCCGGATTATAACATATAACACGAAAAAAATGCCACATGACAAGAAATCATAACCTCACTGCCCAAAGGAGACAACATGAATCCCGACAGACAAACTAGATGAGGAACAAAGCTCAAATTAAAGATAAACTCGTAGAAAAGGGGTCCGTCGATAGATGCCCTAATTAACATAGTCGGCTTGACCTAGATGGCAGCCGAGTAGTCACTATTCGTGCATGTGCCCCCAATGACTAGCCCAACTCAGTTGTCGCTGTTTAACCCTCGCAGTGATCCGAAGCACATGACACATAATTTTGCGAGATGACAAGAAACCTTTTTAGATTTCTCACCACAACTACAGCCATGTACAACATAGCCTGCACGATATGTAGACAATAGCCAATCTAGGAGTGTCCGCTGGAGTCTGGTCACATGCATGGACGAACTGATCTTCCATATCTTGCAGGGATCATCCAGGCACCAACGTAGTACAACACTTCTCTAGTACTATCGCTCGTCTCCCTCTTCTATTAAGTCACCCGACTTGCGGGGCCGGGGAGTGTGCCTATGGTCGGTTCTTAATTGCCGTCCCACATGTGTGTGCGAACGCAATATGACGCGCGTTCCATTTGGAGAGCAGCGTGCCAGACCGACTGACCGTCTGGGGTGCGACGCGAACGCAACGGGCGTGCTGTATACTCCGTATATGTGTACCGCCGTTTTCTAGACGCTTTGCTCCATGGCGCGGGCGCAATCCATGGATACAAAATTAGTATACTGTATACTATTTAAAAGTCAAGGGCGGGGCTTTTCCTGCCCGGTAGGCGGCGGGACAGTTCCGACTAGTCGGTTTGACAAAGACGCGAGAAGACGAAGGAGTAGGCTGCTGCAAACATAGGGCTGTGTGATTTGACAGCGAGTTACTGCTGGACAGGTGGGGCCCCATGATTTGACTTGCCATTATCATTTTAACTGTGGCGCTACGACCGACGTGAGTCTCCCGATTCCTGACCACCTCCATACAGGTGCCTCTCCCAATGCTCCACCATGTAGTAGTAGAGGCTGGCTCTTGCATGAGAGCCCACTTCTCCACTTTTTCCTTGCCTCTCTTTCCTCCACATATGCAAAAATGCCATGTAAAGCGCACTATTGTACTTACTTGCTCCTACATGTGCTTAAGCTTGCCACATAGGCATAAAGTCTGATGTGGCAAGTTAATCAAGAAGAGAGAGACTAGTTTGGTGACCCAAGGAAGAAACGGTGCTAAGCGCGTGTACCTAGGTGAAAAGACAATTTTGAGTGTATAGCTAATTAAATGAAGCAAACTTAGCAACAACATTTCATTGGAAGAGGTCACTCCTTGGCAAATGCAATAAATACTAGTACTCCCTGTGTCCCATTATATAAGAACGTCTTTGACATTACACTAGCTAGTGTCAAAAACGTTCTTATATTATGGGACGGAGGGAGTACGAAGAAAGAGATAGAGAGGAGTAAAAAAATACACGTATAGCCAACCTTATAGCCAACCTTGTTGTAGTATGAGTGACTAAGAGGGTGCTTGGATACGTTTTAGTCCCATGACTAAAAGTAGTGGTACGAAGACTTGCTAGCCTCACCCATTCTTGGATCCAAGTACTAAAGAGACTAGAATCAAGTTAATAAGCATTTATTATCCTTCAAACCCTCCAATCTAGAACTCGCCTGTGTTAAAGGAGAGGAGTTAAATGAGGAGAGAGAGAGGACTACTCCACATTTTAGTAGGGGTACCCCTGACTAAAAAAATTTAGTCTCAAGACTAGTTTTAGCCCCTCTTTAGTCAAGGGGGCTTGGAACTTTAGCCTATCAAAGAGATTAATTTTAGTCAGACTAAAATAAGTCCCTTGGATCCAAGCACCCTCTAAGTGATGACTATGTATGACATGCCAACATCAGATAGCCTAACGCACTGTGTTAAATCTCCAAGGGCGCGACCACGCGAGCAACGCGACAGTCGTGGTAGGCGCGACCATGATACAAGCTGCTGGCAGCCCTTGGATCTGAGATCAAATGGTCGCATGCTAAGTTGCTAAAAATTTGCAGAATAACCCTCCAGGATAGGATATTCACCCATAGGTCTAGAATCACGCCATGCAACCGTTCGATCTCAGATCTAAGGGCTCTCGGAAGCCCGTATCATGGGAGAATGGAAAGCCACTACCCTGCCGTTTGCACGCTGGCAGTTCGCTCCTACTCGTCCCCGCACGTCCTTTAGTACTACGGCGGTTCGCTCCTAATCGTCCCGTCCATTCACATTACGGCAGTTCCACTAATTCTAATCCTCCTCCCAAATCCATGGCGTCCCAAATCTCCCCAATCGGCGGTGAGTACAAGGTTAGAACCATCACCGGCGATGAGTTCGACGTCATCTACACCCGTACTTCTGCGACGGTGAAAGGATGCCTTTCTCGCTTCATACGCATGTTCAAAAACTCACATGATGAGTGGGTCGCTGGGCTAGATGTTGAGTCACCATAGTCATGGGACGAGAGAAGGATCTAAAGGACGAAGAGAGGAAGAAGCCCGTCGTGATCCAGGTTTGCGTACATAACGTTTGCTTGGTCTACCACATATGCCATGCCGACGTTGAGTGCCAGGATGTTAAGAACTTCCTCGAGGACAAAACAGTCAAATTCGCTACTATAGACTTTAAGAACGACAAAGAAGTCCTGCGTCGGATAAGCCTCATTGTAGGCAACCCCTTCGACCTCCAGAAGAATCGGCTAGTGCCCTCTCATCAGCCCTCAATGCTGACCCTGGCAGGAGCCATGGTTCATCCTTCGTACCGCAAACGGGAGAAACCTCATTACACATTTCATCGTCATGCATGGCAGCGGAATGTACTAGATATAGACCACATCCACTACGCTGCAATGGATGGCTACCTTTGTTTCAATATCTACAAGGGTTGGATGAAGAGCAAAAGCCAAGTTGGCGGTTCAAGCAAAGAAGTATCGGCCAAGAGGAATAGGGACAAGGACGAAGTCGAGGACGTGGACGAGGACTCCAAGTAAGGTGGCAGTGTCGTCATGGCGGTTCTAAACTTCTAATGCAGTGTCTACCGGATTAGTTGCATAGTTTAATTTCAGGTGTGCTTAGTTTAATTTGAGGGGTGTGTTGTGCTGAGCCCCCAGGATAACTATGTTATATTTCTTCTCGTTACTTTAACTCTTCAGTATGTACATACTAGTACTAGTATTTCTTTAATAGAATTTAGCACCCCAATTAAGCACGTACTAGCTTTTTTAATAGTACTATATGAATAATTTGGTGACGAGCGCTCTCTATATGTACCACCTTTTTTAAAAATTTCAATTTTTGCCCCATGGCGCAATCCATCGATAGTGGAGTACTACTGTACAAAAGCATACATTTTTTAAAAGGCTAGCGCACTGTTCATCACATATATATATATACATATATATATATATATAGCCAGTTAAATTCTCAACCTAGAACGACGTGCATGCCATGTAGTAAACCGATCCAGAGGAAGTATAGTAAAAATGAGGTGATTTTACCGAGCGATCGGTGGAGGAGCATGGCCTGTCATGCGGTCCCACGTGTCATGATGTACCAAGGCGATGCGCGTGTCTCTCTTGAGGCAGAAGCAATACTAGTACGTGGTTTGAGATGATGTTAAACGGAAGTGTGAAATAATGGTTGCTTCGTCCGTCTGGGAAGGTGCGGCATTGTGATTTGACGTCTCATTGCTCATTACTAATACTGGGCCGGTACGAGTGGGGTGCGTCCCCCCTGCTATTCTGCACTGTTATTTGGTGTTTGACACGTCGACCCGGTTGCTATATGTCCCACATGTCGGCGACAGGAAGTACAGAATTCATGAAACGGAGCGTCGACGGAGGAGTATACTACAGAATTCATGAAAGGGAGGGACTTAGTTTTGGAAAAATCTGTTTTCATGGAGTACGTACCCACTAGGGTTTATAGGGCTCATCTAAAAAACATTCGTTTTTCCGTTTGATAAGTCTCAATTCTACTATACTAGTAGTAGTACCATTACATGTTGGATTTCGAGGTGCGTTAGATCACCCGACGCAAGCAGTGTCAAGAGGAAACTAACCAATGCATGTACAAGTTCATGGAAATTTAGTGGTCATTCATGCATTCATTCTAATTAATGCCTCGGTAAACATAACTTCTTGAGAAAAACGAGCGTACTGTGCAAACTACAAAATTAATTCGACCACTCACCGTCTACCTTGGTTGGAGAGATTTTGAAATTGAGCCATAAACTAGAAAGGCTCGATTACTATTTGTGGCCTTGTATAGATGCAAAATGTATTTTTTTATAGTGGCCTTGTATAAGTAAATGGAGGGAGTACTAACCAAAGTACGTACGTAGTAGGGATGAGGAGTAAACGGAGGGAGTAGTAAAATTTTCTCCTAAGTGATGACTAACCTTATAGCTAACCTTGTTGTAGTATGAGTGACTAAGTGATGACTATGTATGACATGCCAACATCAGATAGCCTAACGCACCATATTAAATCTCCAAGGGCGCGATCGCGCGTGCGACGCGACGGTCGTGGTAGGTGCGAACATGATACGGGGTGCTGGCAGCCCTTGGATCTGAGATCAAATGGTCGCATGCTAAGTTGCTGAAAATTTGCAGAATAACCCTCCCGCGGCAACCGGCAAATTTCCTCCCGTGGGCCGGAGTAGATTTCTTGGTTTGCATGGCTTAATGGAGGCGAGGAGGCGTGTTCAGCCGGACGTGCAGTGGACTGTGCAGTACTATTCGATTTGACAACTACAACTAGTATATTATAAAAAACAAAGAAGAGTAGTAGAGATAGAGATAAGAATAGAGACTAGGGAGGAGCACCGTCTACTGCTTCGTGGGCTACTCCTGCGCTCCATTCGGCGGCCACAACATCCCCTACAGCCACTCCCTCCTGCGCTCCATTCGGCGGGCGCTGTTGACATTTGGGGAGCGCACTCTCGCGACTGCTAGCAGCCACGACTTCACCGACGACGACTTCTTCCCCGACCTTGGCAACCTCTTCCTCAATGACATGGGCAACAACCTCAACGCCAATGGTGCTGCTCCCGTTGCACCGTATGTGTTTCTGTCCTTCCTGTTCGAAATCATGGTAGAATTCATGTTTCTAGTCTGTGTCCTAGACTCGATCTGTTCATCTACTATGCTAGTCCGCATGATTAGTTTAATCTCTGTTATAGCCGTCATGATTTATTTTGTAGTAAATCTTGTAGTAACTTGCTCATATATTCAACTGGTGGAACGTCCCCTACAGCCACTCCCGTTTCATGGACGGCCTGGTCGATGCCTCCAAGGAGCCCTTCGTCTATTGCTATGAGTGCCCGGTGCCGTTTTGGTGCTCGCCGGCGGACATCGTGCATCACCTGACGCAGGCGTGCGGCAATCACTACTGGCCCTTGGCGAAGAACATCAAGTACGAGACGTGCTACCCGTTCACCGTGCCGGAGTCGCTGGAGGATCAATGCCACCTGCTAGTCTCGGAGGAGGACGACAGTGTCTTCCTCTTGATCGTGGCCACCGGCGAGGCCCGTGCAGGCCGCCGCCACATCTCTATAGTGTGCATCAGGGGCGATGCTACTAACGCTGACACTGACATGAGGCCGATGTATGGGTGCGTGCTCACTATTACTACCCCTCGGAGGTCCGTGGGCGGCGACACTGGCTACGTCAAGCTGACTTGGACTCTGCCGAGCTGGGACCTTCCCGCCGATGTGGACATGGAAGACGCATGGTATTATTTAACCCCCAACAATGTGCGTGGGGACTCCAAGGAGGTTCACCTGGACATATGCATTACTAAGTTAAATGTTGATCATTAGTCTTCGCTCAATGTAATCCGCTGTCTAAGCATGTGGAGACTTCCATGCATGATCTTGCTCTATTGGAGTATCGCGCATGAATATAAGTGTATCCATTTATGGTTTAGTCTAGAATCTTCCATGTATGAATTTTTACTACAGTACCGGTGAAAGACTTATGATGAACCATTTCCTGCAAAGCACAATAAGAGTTATTTCTTCACAACTTTTGGATGCAGGTTGAACAGTTGAACACTTTTGTTTGCAAAAGATACTTTTTTATCTATTTCACCCGGATGTTTCTGAGCTCTAGAGATGAAATAATATCCAAAGAAACCTATCGATACCTGTTACACATGAGATGACCCCCACATCCTTTGTCAAAATAAACAACACCCCGATCAATGCATTTCACTCTTCCGTGCAACGGACGGGCACCTTACTTGCTCCTACAGGTGCTTAAGCTTGCCACATAGGCATAAAGTCTGATGTGGCAAGTTAATCAAGAAGAGAGAGACTAGTTTGGTGACCCAAGGAAGAAACGGTGCTAAGCGCGTGTACCTACGTGAAAAGACAATTTTGAGTCTATAGCTAATTAAATGAAGCAAACTTAGCAACACCATTTCATTGGAAGAGGTCACTCCTTGACAAATGTAATAAATACTAGTACTCCCCATGTCCCATAATATAAGAACGTTTTTGGCACTACACTAGTGTCAAAAATGTTCTTATATTATGGGACGGAGGGAGTACGAAGAAAGAGATAGAGAGGAGTAAAAAAAATACACTTATAGCCAACCTTATAGCCAACCTTGTTGTAGTATGAGTGACTAAGTGATGACTATGTATGACATGCCAACATTAGATAGCCTAACGCACCGTGTTAAATCTCCAAGGGCGCGACCGCGCGAGCGACACGACGGTCGTGGTAGGCGCGACCATGATACGGGCTACTGGTAGCCCTTGGATCTGAGATCAAACGGCCGCATGCTAAGTTGCTAAAAATTTGCAGAATAACCCTCCAGGATAGGATATTCACCCATAGGTCTAGAATCACGCCATGCAACCGTTCGATCTCCGATCCAAGGGCTCTCGGAAGCCCATATCATGGGAGAATGGAAAGCCACTACCCTGCCGTTCGCACGTTGGCAGTTCGCTCCTACTCGTCCCTGCACGTCCTTTAATACTATGGCGGTTCGCTCCTAGTCATCCCGTCCATTCACATTACGGCAGTTCCGCTAATCCTAACCCTCCTCACAAATCCATGGCGTCCCAAATCTCCCCAATCGGTGGTGAGTACAAGGTTAGAACCATCACCGGCGATGAGTTCGACGTCATCTACACCCGTTCTTCCGTGACGGTGAAAGGATGCCTTTCTCGCTTCAGACGCATGTTCGAAGACTCAGATGATGAGTGGGTCGCCGGGCTAGATGTTGAGCACACCACAGTCGTGGGACGAGAGAAGGATCTAAAGGACGAAGAGAGGAAGAAGCCCGCCGTGATCCAGGTTTGCGTGCATGACTTATGCTTGGTCTACCACATATGACATGCCGATGTTGAGTGCCAAGATTTTAAGGACTTCCTCGAGAGCAATGTAGTCAAATTCGTTACTGTAGACTTTGGTAACGACAAAGAAGTACTGCGTCGAATAGTCCTCATTGTAGGCAACATCTTCAACCTCCAAAAGAATCAGCTGGTGTCCTCTCGTCAGCCTTCAATGCCGACCCTGGCAGGAGCCATGGTTCATCCTTCGTACGGTAAACTGGAGAAACCTCCAAACATGTTTCATCGTCATGCATGGCAGTGGAATGTACTAGATATAGACCACATCCAGTACGCTGCAATGGATGGTTACCTTTGTTTCAATATCTACAAGGGTTGAATGAAGAGCAACAACCAAGTTGGCGGTTCAAGCAAAGAAGTATCGGCCAAGAGGAAGAGGGACAAGGACGAAGTCGAGGACGTGGACGAGGACTCCGAGTAAGGCGGCAGTGTCGTTGCTCATGGTGGTTCTAATGCAGTGTCTACCGAAATAGTTGCAAAGTTTAATTTCAGGTGTGCTTAATTTAATTTGAGGGGTTTGTTGTGCTGAGCCCCCAGCAGAACTATGTTATGTTTCTTCTTGTTACTTTAACTCTTCAGTAAGTACATACTAGTATTTCTTACATTTCATCTTTTAGTTGGTATAGTACTACCACTCGTTTATTCACATTATATACGTACAATATATATGGCCAACATCATATAGCCAGCAGTTTAGTTGTCAAAGAATTTCAGGGTGCTTAGTTTTGTCAAAGAATTCCAGGGTGCTTAGTTTTATTTGAGGGGTGGGTTGTGCTGGACACCATTATTGTGACTAGCCTTTTTAATAGTACTATATGCATAATTTGGCGACGAGCGCTCTCTATATGTACCACCTTTTTTTTTAATTTCAAGTTTTGCTCCATGGCGCAATCCATTGATACTACTGTTGTACAAAAGTATACATTTTTTAAAAGGCTAGAGGGTGGGGCAGTTTAGCTTGGTCGGTTTCACGAGAGGCGAGGGCCTTTGTGATTTGACGGCTCATTACTGCTGGAAGGCGGGGCCTTGTGATTTGACTGCTCGTATAAATGCGCCGACGACCTGATCGAGGAGGAGCAAAGAACTGTGCGGTATACTCAAGTTTTCCACTGGAGTAGTACTGCGACGGAGGAGCACGAAACACGGCAGCCCAGTGCCATATGGCGATAAAAAATGATCTAATTTGCTAGTCATCTCATTGTTAGCATTGTTCTATTCATTCCCTCAAAAAACAAAAACCATTGTTCTATTCATGCCTCGCAAAGAACGTGACACGTGCGGTGAAACACCCGAAGCAAAAGATGAAACACAACAGCAAAAGAAGAAGGAAGATTATCACCCCAAATGATCTAATTCGTCGCGGAGTCATAATTGCTTCTTCATCGCCTCCACGACCTCCATCTCCTTGTGCGTCTCCTCCGCCATCTTCTTCATTCTGTCCATGACGCGGGATTTCTCAACACGAGCCTTCATCATGTGTTCCACAGCCGCATTACGTACCTTGACAGCAGCCGGTGCTCGATGTGGAGCTTCGCGAACTCCTCCTTCCGTTCCATGACGAGGGCCTGCAGCATCTTCATCGAGGAACTACTATTCTCATGCATCTTCTTCCAGCCGGCGTTCTTCTCCTTCAACAGGTCGATCTCGTGGCAGAGCTTCGCCTTGTCCTCCTGAAGTCGCAGGATTTCGCCGGTCGTCTTCTTCTCTGAGGCAATGCTCTCCTTCAGCAGCATCAGCAAGCTGACGGTCAACTCCCCCTGCTGATTGAGCTCAGCGGGCATGTCGTCGAGGCTCTCCTTCAGCAACTCCGTCAAGCCTTGGATGAACTCCTTCTACTTATTGAGGTGCTTATTGAGCTGATCGGGCATGCCGTCGAGGGATAACGACTCCAGCTCCGCCGGCTCGGCATGTTCGCCTCTGCGGCTAGGGCGCTCCTGGGAGCCATCACCTGCCCGTGAGAGATCTTTTGAGGTCTCTGCGTGGCGGCGAGCCCTCTCTTTTTTTTCTGCAGCCTTGGTTGCCGCTCCCTTGTTATGAGTAGTTCTCGACCTAGAGCTCTGCTCACCGGCCATGGCAACGACGGACGAAGAAGAAGCACTTATGAGGAGGAAAGGTAGAGTAATTTTCGGTTAGGTAGTTCCCCTTTTTATAACCTAAGTACTAGCACTAGTAGTACTAATACCTACATAGTGGGAACACGTTCAGGTTTGGTACGTACTAGTAGGTGTGAGCAGGCTTTTGAATGTGATGGGAACAAGGTAAAGATTAATTGATGGTTTTGGTTTCGAGGCCCGAAACGGCTCCCGATGAGTTTAGCGGAACATAAATTTCAAGTACTACTACGCTGCTCAAATGCATAAATATTATGTTACTATCAAAAATTGGCACAAAATACGAAGGAGACCAATGGAAGTACTACTAGCAACCCACAATTTAACTACTCGCATGCGTGTAGTGGAGTAATAATGTCTTTCTTCCACCCTCACGTCCACTCAATTTGCATGCACTGTATTAATTGACCATCAATGAAGTGAACGACTTTACACGCATCAAATTATCACATGGGGTGGATCTTGGTACAAAATTGCGTCCGCCCGTGTACCCGCATGTGCGTGCGAGGGAATGAGTGCGTGCGTGGCGTGTGTGCACATCTTCGCTTCTTGCATGTACCGCCAGTATGGCTCAGGGAGGACGAGTACATTCTTCTAGAACCAGCAGCACGTCACTGTGATCAATCCACGCAAGGAGTTCGCGACAACGCCTCCACATGTGCCACGTGGCTTCATGAACTATAAGAGAGACACAGTGTAGCGTGCCATTGGTATTCTAATTTACGTGTTTTGCACATACTCGAAGTACTAGTAATGTACACGTGCATTGCACGCATCAGATTTTGCAACCAAATTATGAATAAATACCACACTATAGCATGTAAGCTCCGAGTCATATATGCGTGATGTAGCCCTTCGTTTAATTCTTATAGTTCACCTCATTCAAAATCAAATTAGTTTTTATAAAAAAGCTAAGAACGCGTGAATAGGAAAAACATGGGATTATAGTGGAATGTCGTCTTGAATCCTACAGGATTGTACGAGTGTTTGATTGTGCATAGAAAAACGCAAAATTGTTTCAAAGAGGTTTGAGTGGATGGGATGTTTCCTATGAAATCTAGTGCAAATGAATCATATGGAAAAATTCCTATGGTTTACAATCCTACGAATCAAACAACCAAGATAGGAAAAATTCCTAATGATTAGAATCCTCCAAAATTCCTTTGAGAATCCTTTGAATCAAAGAAGCCCTTAATCTATTTTATGATTCATGGAATTGTGCATTGTGAAGCATAAAGTAAAAACAAATAATGGCAATTCAACTAGAAAAAAAGTTTGGGCAGTTATGATACGGAAGATTCTAGAACAAAAGAGAACCACTGTTGTTTTGAGGTTTGTGCATTACGCTTAAGTTCAACCATGGAGTCTGCTAGATTGTACATGTGGCAATCCGGTGGGGGGCTAGAAGATGGTGCGAGGGGCCGAGTGGAGGGAGGCTATGAAGGAATGCACAAGTGCGAGATCGATATTTAGAGAGAGGGGGCGAACATGTGCGCTGTTGCACGCAGTGGCGGAGCCATGAAAAATAAATGAGCTAGGGGGCCAAGCATTGCTAATCCTTTACGAGGAGGGTCAATTCATGAAATTAAACCTTTTTTAGCAGCAATTGTCTAATGATCACATTCATATTA
>NC_057807.1:129987263-130077076 GCF_018294505.1 Triticum aestivum | reverse complement strand
TGCGAGATCGATATTTAGAGAGAGGGGGCGAACACGTGCGCTGTTGCACGCAGTGGCGGAGCCATGAAAAATAAATGAGCTAGGGGGCCAAGCATTGCTAATCCTTTACGAGGAGGGTCAATTCATGAAATTAAACCTTTTTTAGCAGCAATTGTCTAATGATCACATTCATATTAGCCTCGATATATAGTGATGTTAGGGGGGGGGGGCAGGGCCCTTACTGCCCCCTGACTTCACCATCGTGCACGCGTCTGAGAGATGAAGCGGAAGGCATGGATGATGAGAGGGGGACGTTGGATATATAATTAATGTGGGTGTATTAGCTATTTATGTTAATCCTATATAGAGAGGTATAGATAGATCGATGTGGACGTGGGAAAGAGGGTGAGACCTCACTGGCTATATCGGTCGATCGGTTTATGTGGAGAACTATGAAAGACCTAGCTATATACACACATACATAGATGAACATCGATCGTTGCGCATGCACGCGTGAGAGATAAAGAATGCCCGGTATGATGAAGAGGGGGATGTGTGTGGGTGTGTGCCTTCATGGGAGACCGACCTAAAGAAAAAGATTGCATGCGTGCGATAGATAATGCCGACTGGTAGTGTGTGTGCATGCATGCACGAGATAAAGTTAGTGGTACAATTATAAAGAGAAGACTACTGTGTGGGTGTAAAAGAATAGGTGAGGTCATAATCAATGTAAAGTTGAATTCAAATATTTGAATAAGAGATCCTGATGTTTGAAACCCATGCATGCATGAATATAACGGAGATCTGCGCGGTGTGGTTTGGAAATGAGCATGTTGTAACGTATACACATTGAACAAGGTCAGACTGATTTGAATTTGAGATACCGATGGCAGACATCATTTGCCCACGTCGCATCCATGCATGGACACACTATTCTAATTGGAGATGATGGGCGGCTTTCGCATCACATATCTATATCTATACCCCTATATATATAATATTATATTATATATTTTTTATATTGTGTGCGGGTAACTTTAACTTTGAAATATGGTCATTGGATGAGGCGAATCCGATGGTCCAAAGATGGCAAATTTGAGCACTATTGGCCGTTGGATATCATCTAGATTCCAATAGATTTTGCCACATGTATAATCTAGAAGACTCCATGGTTGAACTTAAGCATAATGCACAAACATCAAAACACAAGCACTTCTTATTTGTTCTAGAATCTTCCGTATCAGAATTGCCCAAATGTTTTTCTACATGATTTGCCATTATTTGTTTTTACTTTATGTCTTACAACGCACAATTCCATGAATCTTAAAATCTATTAGCTTTCTTATAAAAACTAGATGATTTTGAATGAAATGAACTATAAGAATTAAACGAACATCTACATCATGCATATATGACTCAAAGCTTGCATGCTATAATGTGGTATTTATTCATAATTTGGTTGCCAAATCTCATGCGTGCAATGCACGTGTACCTTACTCTAGTCTAAATGGTATTTGTGTGTGTGTTGTGCGTGTTGAGGTGCAAATTGTCTTTTTTTGGGTACACGTTAAGCTTGTTCTTCCAAAATTTCAAGCCGCGCCTTGTTATGCCGAAAATTGGAGCTAGCGTCTTTGTCTATCGTGCTGCAAAACTGCCGCCTCTTCAACCCGCGCCTTGTTAGCCCGAAATATTTAAGATATATCTTTGTCTCGTTGTGCTCCGACAACTCCCTCCATCTCAACCCGCGCCTTGCTATTCCGAAATAACAACGCGCGCGAAAACTCCCACCTCCTATGAAATCCCGACACGCGAAATGCCCGTGGTACCCCTGAACCGAAAGAACCGCCTCAAATCGGTGGGGGGTACTTTCGTAACTTACCCCACATTTTGGACAAGCGCGTCTCTAAGCCATGGTTCCCCACTGCCATCCCATCGCCCACCCATTCGTACACCGAGGCCGCGAAAACCCGTTACGAAACCCCACACACTGCTCCGTCCACCACCCAGCCGGAGCCTCTTCCCCGACGATGTCGAACATAGCAACACCTCGACGTCCCTCATCCACCGTACCGGATGAGGATCCGTCGTCGATCTCATCGTCCCGCCGGTTCAGCCACCCCGTCCTCCACCTCCAAGGAGCTGCCCCGACGTTCCCCTCGTCTTTCGCGCCACCTCCATTCCCACACCACCGTCTTCACCTACACCACCGAAAGAGCATCATCATCACTGTTTCCTCGGATGAAGCTATGGCCTAATCGGCGCCACCAAAGAGGTTGTACACTAATCGCCGCATTTTCTTCTTGATTCGATCTCACGGTGCTGCCGGCGCTCGGTCCCGAGCCGACACAGCGTGGCTCCATCCACTGTGGCATCACCGGCCACTTCCTCCACGACGTTGCTCCCTCGGCGGCGACGTCCACATTAGTAGGAGGTGCTGCTACTTTAGCTCTCGCTCGCGCTGCTGCTCTGCTCTTGCTCTTGGTCCCCTGCCTAGTCTGCTCTTGCTATTGCTCTTGCTCGCGCTGCTGCTCTCGCTCTTGCTCTTGCTTGCGATGCTGCTCCGATTTGGCTACACTTCAGTCAACTGAATCGACTTTTGGGTCAGTCGATTTTCAAGGGGTGGGCTCGCCGGGGTGAAGGAAGAACCAGCCGCAGCAGGGAGGGGGGCTCGCTGGAGAGGTATGCCACTATCTATCTTAGGGTTCAGGATGGGGGCGGTGGTCGCCGGCGGTGGCGGGGCGTTGGCGGGGCGGTGGCGTGCGGATCCCCGGAGAAAAAGCTCGGCATGGGGGGGGGCTAGAGGGATGGCCGGGGCGGCGGTGGACCGGCTGTGGGGAGAGTTTTCGGGGTGGGCGGGGCGGCGCACCGCCGGCCGCGGGCGGCGGGGGGCTGCTGTTTGGCCGGTGGTGGCTGGTGGCTCAGGGGGGTGGAGGTTGAAGATGAACCGCAGTCCCTTGATTTCGTATCCAACGGCTGCAAAATCGACTGACCAGAGATGAAAAAGTCAGTTGATCGACGTGTAGCCTCACCTTGCTAGTGCGTTCAGTTTCGACAGCAAAATTCAGTTTCGACAGCAAAATTCAGTTTCGACAGTTAAGTTAAGTTTCGACAGTTAAGTTCAGAGATGAGCGGCTGATGTATTTTACATCTAGCACTTTGTGGTTATGTATTTTACGTCATGTATTGAAGATGCTATTAGAATTCCACTCAGGTTAACGTTGTTCGTTGTCTCTCTTGTCCTGCTTCATCCTCGGCGTCGTACAACTCACTGGAGCTGCTCCAACGACGAAACCCTCCTTCATAGCGGAGCAGTACCTCGGGCTCCATCTCTAGACGCCTAAGATCTTCTTCCCCTCCTCCGACAGCAAAGTCAGCCGGAGCATCCTCACCGGCCAACCCAATCACTCTGAGATTGACATGGCTTCGCCAAAGAGGTTGTACACTTGTTGCATCTCTTTTTTACTCTACATGTTATATATATTGTCCACTGAGCACTCGTAGTAACGGGAAATACGATTATTTTATCCTACTATATGACAAGCAGTGAGGTACCAGGCAACTTAGCTATCCGTGATGGACTCTCTTGAACGCCATCATTATTTATCTCTGCGCGTTTGAGCTGTGCATTTGTCGATGGGCCTGGGAGTTGAGCTAGTATGGCAGTGGCCTGGGTCCAAAGTAATAGAAGTAGCACAAAAACATTTTTTTAGTGTAGGATTTTCCTTGCTCAAGCTTGCCTACTAGAATCGCCAATGCTTGAAAGGAAAAGTGAATGAAAAACATAGGAATTGGGAAGTTTCCTATGGTACTACTTTTCATGAATTTGGTGCAAAGGAATGGAGCAAAGGAAAACTGTCGGATTTGTTCCTTTAGTGTCTCCTTGAAAGAAAAACTGTAGGAATTCTAATTTCCACTTCTCCTCCTTTTCATATTCCTATTCATCAAGCACAAGACTAAGAGATAGTAGCATAATAGCATTATAACCGTACATTTTCTTGTGATTTGACTTAATCTCACCATGCTTTGTTGCATCCTGTGATCTTTCAATTGTTGTGAATCAAACACCCAGATTGGCAGAAATCCTGTGTTTTTAAATTCTCTGTTTTTCACGTGCATTCCTATCCTATTCCTGTCTATTTCCTATCCCTGCATTGTTAGAATCCTTAAATTCAAACAAGCCCTTACTCAATTACTTCTGTTACAGATATGTGTCAAAGAAAACCTTGTGTGGTTTGTCCTGCTCCTGCGGCGCTGTGTTCCACCCTAGCTCAGCTGCTCCAACGATGGAAGGGTTCACCACAGTAGGGATCCGCTCTCCAGACTGTCTTTTGCCGCCTCAGATCTTCTTCCCCGCCGTCGGCAGCCACGACAACTGCATTACCATCATCAACTGAGCAGATGACCTTGAGGAATACACGGGTCCGCAAGAGAGGTCGCACTCTTCCGTGTCTGCTTACGTTATGCATCGCTTAATATGATGTAGCGACCCGACCTCAGACGGTCAAGCCTCTGTGTTACTGTGCCATCCCTGGATCAGTATGCTGGCACACACAGTACATCAATGTATATATCAAAGTGCAATCACATGTATAAATAACGTAAAATGATATATACCTCATAATACTCAGCGGAAACAATCAAACGGGTGTGGAGTCCCATCAACGCCATCGGCAGGTTGAGTGTAGACCGTAACCCTGGATCGTAATTCTTACTCGTCGAGGAAATATCTGCAACATGATACGTTGCAGCCGGGTAGGTCAGTACATTGAATGTACCGGCAAGATCACAATAAAAAGAACAGATGATAAAACTATACTATATGCATTATGGCTGTGTGGCTCTGTATCTGAATTTTGTTTGCGTAAAAGCTGGTTTTATTTTACCTACATCAAAGGCAAAAGTGAAGTCTGTACTATGGAGTTTTCTATCATGACATGGTTCCGCCAACCGATGTCTCATAGCCCAAAATCATCATAGGTTGCCCACAATTAAGTTATCAGTCCAGTGTTGAGAGTTCTGAGATAGATCCAAGTCCAGAGGCTCAAATTGGCCGTAACCGGGGACACGGCTAATCGATTAGGTTTAAACCCTCTGCAGAGGTTTGTACACTTTTCCCGCAAGATTCGATCCCTCTCTTTACGTTCTCGTACTTCAGAGTGTTTGAGAACAAGATAACCGAAACATGGTCTTCCAAAGAGTTCCTCTGACCACTGTCCGGTACTCAACCCATCCTACCGTAGTTCTACATCTGCTAGTACCGTCCCAGCCAGAGTCACAACTAAGGTCAACCAAGCCAGAGCCCATAATGACTTGCGGTTGCACATGTAAGCTTCCGGGCGTGAAGTATTCTTCCGTCTCTTTGAGTCTGGGTGAAGCTTTCCGCAAGATGTCATGGCGCTTCTCCATGCATCCCGGCCAACCACTGGTTTCTCCAGGGTGCCCGTCAACCGTCCTTCACCCAGTAGTGTGTATTGAATTCTTGTCTTGAGTCTTGAAGTCTTGAGGCCTTGAAGATGCAGTCCTTGCAGATTCCATCATGGATTTGTCGTCATTGACGTAGAACCTCCATTCTCACACCACTCCCGAGCACTCATACCAAACCCCGTCTACTATAGCGTAGCATTAAAATAATTAACGTCCCGGGCTTGGTAACAGGGTGATGGGTTCCTACCTCATGCATACTACTCAACTACAAGGATTTCAATAACACTACTGAGGGGTGGTTGTAAAGGTGCCACTAAATGCAATAAAACATAGGTAAGAAAAGCATGGTCAAAGTGAACTTGCCTGGTGATGTTGACGAAGAAGAATTATCGTTCTCAAGAAATAACTTGATAGACTACTCGTCACTCTCTGATGAAATCTATGTAACAAACATATCATTCACATAAGCACTCACACTAACAATCAAAACAAAAGGGAGAGTGAATAAGAATCCGAAGGAACTTCAAATAAAACTAGGGAGTCTTCTTCTACAACATTCACAAAAATAGTTTTGTCTAACGGAAAGTAAAACACTAAAATAGCAGAGAATAAAATATAAATTTATTTAAAAAAAGTATTTTTTTTTCATAAAGCTATTTTGAAAGTATTTTCAATTGGGAGTTAAAACAGTAGAGAAATCCATTGCAAGTTATTAGCGAACTTGAATTGATTTCACGATAACAAAATAAATATAAAAACTTGTTGAACACCTACTGTTTAACTAATAGAAACCAAACATAAACTTTCTGAAATATAAAATAAAATAATTTAAAAACAACTATAGAAAGGAAGTAGCTATAATTCGAATAGAACTAAAACAGAATTTGTTTTACATGAAATAATAAGCTAAAAATACTCAAACAATTTTGAAGTTTTTACCACTGGTAAATATGATCACTAGTGATCAGTAGAAAAAAAATCAAATAAAAATCTATTTTTAAACTCCCGAAATAAGCAAAACAAGCTTTAATTCAAATCTGATCTAACTCAATTTTTATAAATCCAAACATAGACAAATTATATATTTTTGGAAACTACAAGAAAATTGTGATCTAACGCAAAAAGAATCAGCATCATTGGACTTCTAGATCAAAAGTTATAAGCTAAACAAGAACGGAACTAAATCTGTTACGGAAATAAATCTGAAAACGAAAACGGAGTTACCTGTACGTGAGGTAGAGATGGCAGGAAGGTGACGGCGATGTGGAGGGCTGCTCCGGCGAGGGGGCGAGGTCGCCGGCAAGGGTGGGGGTGGCGGAGGAGGGGGTCGGCGCTTGGGGAGGTGGCGCTGGGCGATGGGGAGGTTCCAGGAGAGCTCCTGGTGAGCGTTTCTAGGCAGGAAAAGGAGGACGGTGGCGAGGAGGCTACGGGCAGGGAGGGGGCGTGCTGATGGGAAAAATGGAACGAGGAGAGGGAGGGGGTTTTATAGGCGGTCTCGGGAGGCGCTGGGATGGAAAGACGAGGGAGATCGGGAAGGTGGAGTTTCCTGTCTCCATGGATATGGAAAGCTTCTGTAAGGTGAGAGGAAACAGAGGAAGGAGATGATCTCTTGTTGGGCTAGAATAGGAAAGTGCTTAATGGGCCAGGTTTTTCCTAATAAAAACGATTCCATTCCTATTTTTAAAATTAGGAAACTAAAACAATAAAAAGGGAAATCAAATCAATTCGGAATAAAGAGTTTTTATATACTAAAATTATCAGAAAAATAAAATGTAGATGATGAGCATTATTCCACGGCCAAAATAAAAACTTAAAAAAATGTTTTTCAGAAAATCCCTAAAGGCTTTATTTCTTTTTGCAAATAATTTTTAAATAAAAACTTTGGTTTTTTCTTGGCTCAATATTTTCAAAAATGCCCCTGATTTTGGAGGGTCATTTTCCTCCGCTCTTTCTTGCTTGCAAGAATTTATTTTTCGGGGTATTTCTCGGGGAAGAAAAATAGAGAAGCAAGTGCAAATATTTGAAAGAATTAAATTGCAAAACTCCGTTCAAATTCTTTATAGTTGAAGAAGTCATGTCATCTTCTCTCATTGATTTTAATAGGATGAATTTGAATTTACCGGAGAAGGGGAAAGTCATTTTATTCCCTCTCATTCAAAAGTTTTTGAAAAGGTTCAAATTTCACTCAAGTTTAATTCACTCAAGCAAACAAACAAACAATTCAATTAATTATATTAACATTCCAAAATTTGGAATTTTGGGATGTTACATATGATGACATCCTACATTATCGTCGTGTTCACCTATTAGACTCCGAGTCAGGTCCAAACTAATGCTGAAACTTGAGTTTTTAAATGGTTGTGGGTACATATTGGGGCAGCAATCAGTACTATCTGTCTACTATCTGGTTAATCTTCGGTGTCTACTATGAGTTTCATGTTGGGTGCAAACAAACATTAAAGGAGCCATTATCTGTATTTTTTAACTAAAGCTATTATCTGCCTGCTATCATTGGTTTTGGGTCTATCCACAGTTTGCTACCATCACTCTGGATTTGTGCATGCACTCCTTACATAATCTCACTATGTTTTATTCCTATGCATGCCAATTATTATACACAATGGAACTGATCATGCAAAGCAAAAGAGACGAGCCTTGCATGGCAATAAATTTCATGCAGACGTCATTCCATGGTGGGCGCAAAGGCAGCCCACCCTCCACCCATTTTGGATCGTAATCAAGAGGAAGATAACTGTTCTAAGGGGGATTCAGAAGGAGAAGACCACTCCTATTTACCCCATGAGGTCTTCGCTCTAACTTGGCATGCTGATGTTGGTAATATCGTGCATATGGTGCCTTGCATTGCTTACTGTATACATTAAAGATGTCATCTGCTTAGTTTAGACATGCTTTGTGACAATGCCATCTGTTTAGTTTCTTTATCGTATATGTAAATCATGCAATGCCAACTTGTCTAGCCAGGCATCATATATGTGAATTTTGCAATGCCACCCTGGTTAGCCAGTCATCTTATATGTGAATTATATCATGCCATCATTTTTTATTATGTGTTAAATTTGTCAACAATTTTAGTACATTCAATTACTATTCCTGTGCATCAGCCATTCGGCACGGTCATGGAAAAATCTAGAGTGGAAACAAGGTCTTCAGAGCAGACAATGCTATCTGACAAAGCGCATGTCTTGCTGGTTACCGATAGCTCCTCAGAGGAGGACTCAGAGACAGATGACCAGTCATATTTCCCCCCTGAGGTGCATGCCCTAACTTGGCAGGGTTTATTTACTCTTATCGTGTGTATGGTATCTTGCATTGCTATGTCATTTGCTTAGTTTAGACATGCTTTGTGTGAA
Source organism: Triticum aestivum (assembly GCF_018294505.1). NCBI lineage: Eukaryota > Viridiplantae > Streptophyta > Magnoliopsida > Poales > Poaceae > Triticum > Triticum aestivum. The sequence continues at coordinate 130,068,302 of NC_057807.1, read as the reverse complement.
TGCTACCTGTTTAGTGTCTAATTACCATATATGTAAATTACGCAATGCCATCTTGTTGCAAGACATTATATATGTGAATTATGCAATGTTATCTTGTTGCAAGGCATTATGTATGTGAATTATGCAATGCCATGCTGTTTAGGCAAGCGTCATATATGTGAATTATATCATGCCGTCCTTTTTTTGTATTTCTCATTGCTTTTGTCGACAATGTTTGTATATTCAACTGCTCTTCCTGTGCATCAGCCATTTGAATTGGTGATGGAGAAATCTGGAGTGAAAACAAGGTCTTCAGAGCAGACAATGCTACCTGCTGAAGCAGATATCTTGCTGGTTACAGATAGCTCTTCAGAGGAGGATTCAGAGGTAGATGACCAGTCCTATTATCCCCCTGAGGTGTATGCTCAAACTTGGCAGGGTTATATTACTCATATAATGCATATGTTGTGTTGCAATGCTTAGTTTTTACATCATATACACAATATTGAATGCCATCTCCTTAGTTGACACATCATATATGCAATTGCCCTCTGCTCACTTCCTTAGTATATAAATCATATATTTGAATTATGCCATGCCATGATGTTTACATAGACAGCATGTATCTGAATTATGGCATGCCAACCCATTTTCTAAAGACATAATATAGTTATATCATCTCATCCTGTTTACATAGTCATCATATTTTAAATTATGTCATTCTATCCGTGAATTATATCATGCCATCATGTTTCCATCGACGGCATGTTTGTGATTTATGGCATGCCAACCACTTTAATAGACACATCGTATAGTTATATCATGTCATCCTGTTTACATAGTCATCATATTTTGAAGTATGTCATTCTATCCTGTTTAGTTAGCCATCATACATGTGAAATTGTGTCATGCTATCCTGTTTAATTAGCCATCATATATGTGAAATTTTGTCCTGCTATTCTGTTTGCTTAGACAACATAAATGTGAATTATTTCATGCCCTGTTTTCTTCCCTACTATCCATTGCACCTGTCTATCTTACAATGTCTGTACATTCAATTACTTTCTTGTTTATCAGCCATTTCAATTGGAGGGAGTGATGGCAGTATCTATGGGAGTAAAAACACGGTCTTCAGAAAAGAGCGTGCTACCTGTCGATGCAGATAGAACCACAGTTGTACTTGCCCAAGAATCAGCCCCACCACACATAACCCACACTCATGCAGATTGTACCCCTACCCAGTTGGACAGAGAACCAGCTACACCCCTTCTAACCCCAACCCTAGCAGATAGACACCCAGTTCCCGTTGACACAGCACCGTCTCCACCACAGAGCACCCAAACACGAGCAGTTAGTAAGGCAACTGCAGTGCCCAAATCACGAGGGCCACCACTCCGAACCCGAAGTCAATGCTTAAAGCAGAAGAAGAATTGTTCTCAGGTCAGGTTCCGTAGCTATGGTTCATACTACTTTGCTCTTGCATCACTGTATTTACTGATACCAACCAATTTCACATTTGAAGGATACAATTGAAACTCCAATGGTGCAACAGGTATGTTTTAAACCTATTTCTTCAACGTGTTTGGCTGTTTGCTGTTGTAACTTGCTCTATGTTGATTTCAGTTTCAATTGAATAAATAGTTATGTTCTCATGCCATGCACATTACAAGTGTTGTTATTGCTGTGTAGTTTCCCGCAGTTATATTCTCTCTATATTGCTTTGTCTTAAATAGATATGATTCGAACTGTATCTATCTTGATTTGGCAACATAAACTAGAATGATATAGACCATACAGTGACCATACTACATAGATATATGTTTGTTTCATGCTGTTATCCTGTCCACCTTACTACTGAACTGGTTTACCAAAATGAGTTTCATATACTACATTGTAAACCTGAGATGTGTTTTTTTGTTTCTATTTTAGAACGCGGATAAAATATTGGAGAAGAGTACCCTGTTATGCAATGGTAAAGGAAGTAATGCAGATAAGGTTCAAGATAGTGAGACATCCCTGTTGGTCTCCAAGAAAGCTGATAAAAACTATATTGAGGACACTAAGACAACCCCAAAGTCCTGTCTTGATGTAGTGTTCGAGTTACTGACTACCACTGCTGGCACCAGCTCTTCGAACTTGTTGCCTGAATCAGTTCGGCTTCTTGAGTCTCAACTTCAAGTTGAAAGACATTGATCAGATGTTATGCGACAGGAAGCCAAAGGACTGAGGAAGTCCCTGCAGAATTCAGATGCATACTTTCTGGTGCAACAGCAAGCGCTGGAGGACTTAAGCGCCAAACAAGAGAAAGTTAATAAGCTTGCTAAGCATCTTGCCAGCATTATGGGTACCCAGGATATTGTTTCTTGAGCTCTTTTGAAGTGGTTTCAGTTCTGGACTTGTTTTGCTGCGGCGTTTATATGTTGTTGTGTTCCCTATATTTGCACTGGTGGCGAACTTTGATACCCAGTGGATGTAATATGTGTAATAGCCGTGATAGCCTAGTGTAAGTTGCTTGCTTATTTATTTCCTTGTTGTCTTGTTTATTTGTTTGCTTGTAGTCAGTGCAGTTCTTTTTCTGCGGTTTGCTAGTGGCTGCAATAACCTATTTTTTTAAACTAGGCCACAATAACCATGGGCTAATATTTACTGTAGTGACACTGGACCAACGGGCCGTAGAAACAGCGGGCCTTCTACAGGCCGTATAAACAGTGGGCCTTCTACGGGCCGTAGAAACAATGGGCCTTCTATGGGCCACAGAAACAATGGGCCTTCTACGGGCCGTATCATCAATGGGCCTTCTACGGGCCGTATCATCAATGGGCCTTATACGGGCAGTATGATCGATTGGCCAAACATGGGCCAATAACAGGCCGCATTATGACCATAAACGGGCTAGAGTTGGAATCGTCCGTTCATAGGCCGACCATAACGGGCCATCGTTAATAGGCCGTATTTCATGACGCTATGAAAACGGCCCAACGTGTTAACGGACCACAAATGGGCCGACTATAACCAAGGGCTGAATTTGGCCCATAAGTAGAAAATGACAGTAACGGGCCATAAGTAAACGAATGCTGGAAATGAGCCCAAGAATAAATGGGCTCTGAGAAGACCGAAAGATAACATGGGCTGGAAACGGCCCAATGGAATAACGGGCCCTTAATGGGTATAAAGTGATACACTATTCATTACGGGCCAGTTTCACCACAGGCCGTTAATGGGCGGAAAGTAATACACTGTTCATTACGGGCCAGTTTCACCACGGGCCGTTAATAGGCCAAGAGTTACATAGGGCCTCATATGGGCCGAAAGACGTCATGGGCCATACATGGGCCAGAAGTGAAAACAGGCTGGAATCATATTGGGTGGCCCAGATGACACTACTAGGCCTAATTCGGATAGGGTGTAACGGGCCTTGGGTTAGCGGGCTATAAATGGGCTATATGCGAACAGGCCGTTAACAGGCTTTACATGGGCCGGCCCGCCACCTTTTGACCAAGTCAAATGGGCCGGCCTTTTCACAGGAATGGGCCTCTGTTGGTCCATGCCACGTGTTGACGTATCATAGGCGCCTTCTGTCCAATGAGTGGATGACATCTGTCCCAACGCTGAGCCGACACGTGTTTCCTCCAGCCAATGATGATTTTACACGTGGAAAATCCCCATTGGTCGGGGCTGTTAACAGGTTATCGGATCCAAAACCCGACCCGATAGCTTAACGGTGTTCCGTTACGGTGGATGCCATGTGTCGGTCACCCTTGATGAAAGCACTTTTGTGACGCGCGATTTATCGTCATGGAAGTGGACACTTCCGGGATGATAATTTTGGTAATGTCATGGAACACTTCTACGACAGCACAGGTATGACTATCTTGATTCTGTCATAAATTTGTCATGGATGTACATGCATGACAAAAAACGTGACCTACTATGACAAACACGTATCATCACGGAAGTGTAGTTTTTTTGTAGTGACAGGACATCGCTCTCTTGCCGATGGATGTAGAGGGCGCCACTGACTCCATGACGTGGCGCCTGGAGCCCTCGGGATGCTTCTCCACGAAGTCTCTGTATGTTGTCATCGCCCCCTCGCTGGCCCCTGAGCCCTTTAGCCTGATCTGGGACATACGCCTCCCCCTAAAGATCCGGATAGTCCTCTGGCAGTGGATCCAGGGACGCCTCCCTTCTAGGGTTGAAGTCCGCAAGCGCAATGGCCCTGGGGACGGGATGTGTCCCTTGTGTGTCACGTTTGAGGATTCGAACCACATTTTCTTCAACTGTCCCACTGTCCAGTTCATGTGGTCGTGCTTCCGTGAAATGGTCGGCGGACAATGGTGCAATACCAACTTCCCCGACTTACTCGCGGAGATCCATGCCTCCTCCCGTGTTACCGCCATATCATATGGCTATGCATTGGGATCCTCACGTGGACGCTTTGGAATATTCGCAACAAGCTTGTTATTCAGAAAGTGCCTCTATGACGTGCGACGGACGCGATCTTCAAAATGTGTGGCTATTTGTAGCTCTGGCGGCCTCTTAGCTACCCTCAGGACCGGATCATCATCAACACCCTCCTCGCCGACCTTCGATCGATGGCCTTCCGCATGGCGCCCCCGCTTCCGCCACCGTCGCCGGAGCCTGATTAGGCCTGCTTCTTGTGTGGCGTTCATTGTGTGTGTCCTTTTGTTCTTAGGGCTTGTTGAGATGTGCCCTCACCATTAACCATACTGCTACCTTAACTGTGTGTGTGTGACTTTGGGTGTGTCTGTGCGTGTGTGTGAACATTGTTGGATGTTTGGCTCGGGCGGTTTGCTTTATATATAAAGTGGGGCGAAAGCCTTTTTTAGTAAAGTGTTCAAGAAGGGTTTACCAAATATAATGGGACAAACGTCATCTTGTGGGGAACCAAGAACAAGAAAATCAGTAGGATATCTAACTTTCCCACACAAGACTTCAACATCTCTAACAATTACAATTGGTAAAATAGTATCTCTATTGGCAAGCTTAATCGTAACATCAATATCTTCTATCTCAGCAGGTGCAATATCATGCATAATTTCTTCATATAAGGAATGAGGTATTGCACTTGCACTAGCACCCATATCACATAAGCCATGATAACAATGATCTCCTATTTTAACAGAAACAACATGCATGCCTACAACAGGTCTATGTTTATTTTTAGTATCGGGTCTAGCAATTCTAGCTGCTTCATCACAGAAGTAAATAACATGCCTGTCAATATTATCGACCAAGAGATCTTTAACCATAGCAATACTAGGTTCAACTTTAATTTCCTTAGGGGGTGTAAGTGTTCTAGCATTACTCTTACGAACCACAGTTGAAGCTTTAGCATGATCGTTTATTCTAACAGGGAAAGGTGGTTTCTCAATATAAGCAGTAGGAACAATAGGATCAACATTATAAGTGATAGTCTTTTCTTTAACTTTAATAGGTTCTACTACTTTTACTTTAATGGGAGGATGATATTTAAACCACTTCTCCTTGGGGAGATCAACATGAGTAGCAAATGATTCATAGAAACAAGGTACTATCTCAGAGTTAAGTCCATATTTAGTGCTAAATTCATGAAAAGCATCGGTATCCATAAAAGATTTAACACAATCAAACTTAGGTGTTATACCTGACTCCTTACCTTCGTTGAGTTCCCAATCTTCAGAGTTGCGCTTAATTCTTTCCAATAAATCCCATTTGAATTCAATAGTCTTCATCATAAAAGAACTAGTACAAGAAGTATCGAGCATGGAGCGATTATTGAGAGAAAGCCGAGTATAAATTTTTTGAATAATAATTTCTCTTGAGAGCTCATGATTGGGGCATGAATATAGCATTGACTTAAGCCTCCCCCAATCTTGAGTGATACTCTCTCCTTCTCGAGGCCAAAAATTATATATATAATTATGATCACGATGAACTAGATGCATAGGATAAAACTTCTGATGAAATTCCAATTTCAATCGGTTGTAGTTCCATGATCCAATATCATCACATGGCCTAAACCATGTCAATGCCTTTCCCTTCAAAGATAAAGGGAAGAATTTCTTCTTGATAACATCCTCGGGCATACCTACAAGCTTAAATAATCCACAAACTTCATCCACATAGATTAGAAGCATATCGGGATGTAATGTTCCATCTCCTGTAAAAGGATTAGCTAGTAGTTTCTCTATCATACCTGAAGGAATTTCAAAGTAATCATTTTTAGTAGGTTCAGTAGGTTGAGGAGAAACTCTTTGCTCTACTGGTCGGGGTGAAGATACCCAGAACAATCCCCTCAAAGGATTATTTTCCATAGTAACAGTGACAGTAAATTTCAGCACACTATATAAATTTTTCCTTACCAAATTCCACCTACTAGAGGCGCTTCACTCCCCGGCAACGGCGCCAGAAAAGAGTCTTGATGACCCGCAAGTATAGGGGATCTATCGTAGTCCTTTCAATAAGTAAGAGTGTCAAACCCAACGAGGAGCAGAAGGAAATGTCAAGCAGTTTTCAGTAAGGTATTCTCTACAAGCACTGAAATTATCGGTAACAAATAGTTTTATGATAAGGTAATTCTTAACGGGTAACAAGTAACAAAAGTAAACAAGGTGAAGCAAGGTGGCCCAATCCTTTTTGTGGCAAAGGACAAGCCTGGACAAACTCTTATATAAAGGAAAGTGCTCCCGAGGACACATGGGATTTATCGTCAAGCTAGTTTTCATCATGCTCATATGATTCGCGTTCGTTACTTTGATAATTTGATATGTGGGTGGACCGGTGCTTGGGTACTGCCCTTCCTTGGACAAGCATCGCACTTATGATTAACCCCTCTCGCAAGCATCCGAAACTACGAAAGAAGAATTAAGGTAAACCTAACCATAGCATGAAACATATGGATCCAAATCAGCCCCTTACGAAGCAACGCATAAACTAGGGTTTAAGCTTATGTCACTCTAGCAACCAATCATCTACTTATTACTTCCCAATGCCTTCCCCTAGGCCCAAACAATGGTGAAGTGTCATGTAGTCGACGTTCACATAACACCACTAGAGGAAAGACAACATGCATCTCATCAAAATATCGAACGAATACCAAATTCACATGACTACTTATAACAAGACTTCTCCCATGTCCTCAGGAACAAACGTAACTACTCAAAAATCATACTCATGTTCATAATCAGAGGGGTATTAATGTGCATAAAGGATCTAACATATAATATTCCACCGAATAAACCAACTAGCATCAACTTCAAGGAGTAATCAATACTACTAGCAACCCACAGGTACCAATCGGAGGTTTTGAGACAAAGATCGGATACAAGAGATGAACTAGGGTTTGAGAGGAGATGGTGCTGGTGAATATGTTGATGGAGATTGAACCCCTCCCGATGAGAGGATCGATGGTGATGACGATGGTGACGAATTCCCCCTCCCAGAGGGATGTTTCCCCGACAGAACAGCTCCGCCGGAGCCCTAGATTGGTTCCGCCGAGGTTCCGCCTTGAGACGGCGGCACTTCATCCTGAAAGCTTCCTTCTGATTTTTTCCAGGGCAAAAGACACCTTATACTAGAAGATGGGCATCGGGGGGCTTCCAGGTGGCCCACGAGGCGGGCGGACTTCCAGGTGGCCCACGAGGCAGGGGGCGCGCCCAGGGGTTAGGGTGCGCCCTCCACCCTCGTGGACAGTGGGGGCCCCCCCTCTGGTGATTTCTTCGCACAATATTTTTAATAATATTCCAAACCTGACTTTCGTGGAGTTTCAGGACTTTTGGAGTTGTGCAGAATCGGTCTATAATATTTGCTCCTTTTCTAGCCCAGAATTCCAGCTGCGCGCATTCTCCCTCTTCATGTTAACCTTGTAAACTAAGAGAGAAAAGACATAAGTATTGTGACATAATGTGTAGTAACAGTCCATAATGCAATAAATATTGATATAAAAGCATGATGCAAAATGGACGTATCCCATGCAAGATCTAGCTAGGGGATGCATAGCAACGAGAGGGGGAGAGAGAGTGTCCACGTACCCTCGTAGATCAAAAGCGAAAGCGTTAGCTTAACACGGTTGAGGTAGTCGAACGTCTTTGCGATCCAACCGATCAAGCATCGAAAGTACGACACCTCCGAGTTTTGCACATGTTCAGCTCGATGACATCCCTCGAACTCTTGATCCAGCAGAGGGTCGAGGGAGAGTTTCATCAAAACGACGGCGTGGTGACGGTGATGGTGATGTGATCCGCACATGGCTTTGCCTAAGCACTACGTGAATATGACTGGAGGAGTAAACCGTGGAGGGAGACGCCGCACATGGCTTGAAACAATTGGTGTGTCTCCAAGGGGTGCCCTACCTACCCATGTATATAAAGGAGGGAGAGGAGGAGGCTGGCCACCAGGGGCGCGCCAAGGAGATGGGAGTTCTACTAGGACTCCATTCCTAGTAGGATCCCCCCCCCTCTTTTTTTTCCTTCTCATGGAGGGGGAAAGAGGGAAGGTAGAGGGAAGAGGAGAAGGAAAGGGGGGCGCCCTCCTCCCCTAGTCCAATTCGGACTCCCTGTGGGAGGGGCGCACGGCCACCCCTTATGGGCTGCCTCCCCTCTCCCCTATGGCCCATGTAGGCCCATTACTTGTTGGGGAACGTAGTAATTCAAAAATACTCCTACGATCACGCAAGATCTATCTAGGAAATGCATAGCAAAGAGAGGGAAGAGTGTGTCCACGTACCCTCGTAGACCGAAAGCGGGAGCATTTAGTAACGCGGTTGATGTAGTCGAACGTCTTCACAATCCAACCGATCCAAGTACCGAATGTACTGCACCTCCATGTTCAGCACACGTTCAGCATGATGACGTCCCTCGAGCTCTTGATCCGGTAGAGGGTTGAGGGGGAGTTCCGTCAGCACGATAGCATGGCGACGATGTTGGTGATGTGATCCGCGCAAGGCTTCACCTAAGCACTACGACAGTATGACCGAGGTGGTAAACTGTGGAGGGGGCACCGCACATGGCTAAGAAACAATTGTGTGTCTTTAGGGTGCCCCCTGCCCACATATATAAAGGAGGGGGAGGAGAAGGCCGGCCCAAGGGGGCGCGCGTCATGAGGGGGGAGTCCTACTAGGACTCCGTTCCTAGTAGGATTCGCCCCCCTCCTTCCATCTAACGGAGAGGGGAAAGGGGAAGGGAGAGAGGGAGAAGGAAAGAGGGGGGCCGCGCCCCCTCCCCTTGTCCAATTCGGATTGGGGCAAGGGAGGCACGCGCCACTTCCTGTGGCATGCCTCCTCTCCTCCACTATGGACCAATAGGCCCATTAACTTTCCCGGGGGGTCCCGGTAACCTACCGGTACTCCTAAAAATCCCCGAACTTCTTCGGAACCATTCCGGTGTCCGTATATAACCTTACAGTATATCAATCTTTACCTCTCGACCATATCGAGACTCCTCGTCATGTCCGGGATCTCATCTGGGACTCCGAACAAACTTCGGTCACCAAAACACATAACTCATAATACAAATCATCATTGAACGTCAAGCGTGCGGACCCTACGTGTTGGGGAACGTAGTAATTTCAAAAAAATTCCTACGCACACGCAAGATCATGGTGATGGCATAGCAACGAGAGGGGAGAGTGTTGTCCACGTACCCTCGTAGACTGTAAGTGGAAGCATTAGCACAACGCGGTTGATGTAGTCGTACGTCTTCACGACCCGACCGATCCAAGCACCGAACGTACGGCACCTCCGAGTTCAGCACACGTTCAGCTCGATGACGATCTCCGGGCTCCGATCCAGCAAAGCTCCGGAGATGAGTTCCGTCAGCACGACGGCGTGGTGACGATGATGATGTTCCACCGGCGCAGGGCTTCGCCTAAACTCCGCGACGATATGACCGAGGTGGAATATGGTGGAGGAGGGCACCGCACACGGCTAAGGAACGATCCGTAGATCAACTTGTGTTGTTATGCCTAGAGGTGCCCCCCCTGCCCCCGTATATAAAGGAGCCAGGTGGAGGGGTTCGGCCGGCCAGGAGGGGCGCGCCAGGAGGAGTCCTCCTCCCACCGGGAGTAGGACTCCCCCCCTTCCTTGTTGGAGTAGGAGAGAAGGAAAGAGGGGGAGAGGAGGAAGGAAAAGGGGGCTGCACCCCTTGTCCAATTCGGACCAGAGGGGGGCTGCGCCCCTCCTTCCTTTCGGCCTCTCTCCTCTATTCCCGTATGGCCCAATAAGGCCCATATACTCCCCGGCGAATTCCCGTAACTCTCCGGTACTCCGAAAAATACCCGAATGACTCGGAACCTTTCCGAACTCCGAATATAGTCGTCCAATATATCGATCTTTACGTCTTGACCATTTCGAGACTCCTCGTCATGTCCCCGATCTCATCCGGGACTCCGAACTCCTTCGGTACATCAAAACTCATAAACTCATAATATAACTGTCATCGAAACCTTAAGCGTGCCGACCCTACGGGTTCGAGAACTATGTAGACATGACCTAGAACTATTCTCGGTCAATAACCAATAGCGGAACCTGGATGCTCATATTGGCTCCTACATATTCTACGAAGATCTTTATCGGTCAAACCGCATAACAACATACTTTGTTCCCTTTGTCATCGGTATGTTACTTGCCCGAGATTTGATCGTCGGTATCCAATACCTAGTTCAATCTCGTTACCGGCAAGTTTCTTTACTCGTTACGTAATGCATCATTCCGTAACTAACTCATTAGCTACATTGCTTGCAAGGCTTATAGTGATGTGCATTACCGAGAGGGCCCAGAGATACCTCCCCGACAATCGGAGTGACAAAACCTAATCTCGAAATACGCCAACCCAACATGTACCTTTGGAGACACCTGTAGTGCTCGTTTATAATCACCCAGTTACGTTGTGACGTTTGGTAGTACCCAAAGTGTTCCTCCGGTAAACAGGAGTTGCATAATCTCATAGTTACAGGAACATGTATAAGTCATGAAGAAAGCAATAGCAATATACTAAACGATCAAGTGCTAGGCTAACGGAATGGGTCATGTCAATCACATCATTCTCCTAATGATGTGATCCCGTTAATCAAATGACAACTCATGTCTATGGTTAGGAAACTTAACCATCTTTGATTCAACGAGCTAGTCAAGTAGAGGCATACTAGTGACACTATGTTTGTCTATGTATTCACACATGTATTATGTTTCCGGTTAATACATTTCTAGCATGAATAATAAACATTTATCATGATATAATAAAATAAATAATAACTTTATTATTGCCTCTAGGGCATATTTCCTTCAGTCTCCCACTTGCACTAGAGTCAATAATCTAGTTCACATCGCCATGTGATTTAACACCAATATTCATATCTGTATATGATTAACACCCATAGTTCACATCGTCATGTGATCAACACCCAAAGGGTTTACTAGATTCAATAATCTAGTTCACATTGCTTATGTGATTAACACCCAAAAGAGTACTAAGGTGTGATCATGTTTTGCTCGTGAGAGAAGCTTAGTCAACTGGTCTGTCACATTCAGAGCCGTATGTATTTTGCAAATATTCTATGTTCACAATGCTCTGCACGGAGCTACTCTAGCTAATTGCTCCCACTTTCAATATGTATCTAGATTTGAGACTTAGAGTCATCTGGATTGGTGTAAAAGCTTGCATCGTTGTAACCTTTTACGACGGGCTCTTTTATCACCTCCATAATCGAGAAACATCTCCTTAGTCCTCACTAAGGATATTCTTGACTGTTGTCCAGTGATCTACTCTTAGATCAAAATTGTATTCCTTTGTCAAACTCAGAGCAAGGTATACAATAGGTCTGGTTCACAGCATATCATACTTTATGGAACCTATGACTGAGGCATAAGGAATGACTTTTCATTCTCTTTCTATTTTTCTGCCATGGTCGGGTCTTGAGTCTTACTCAACTTCACACCTTGCAACATAGGCAAGAACTCCTTCTTTGACTGTTCCATTTTGAACTATTTCAAAAATTTATCAAGGTATGTATTCATTGAAAAATCTTATCAAGCGTCTTGATCTATCTATATAGATCTTGATGCTCAATGTGTAAGCAGCTTCACCGAGGTCTTTCTTTAAAAAACTCTTATTCAAGTATCCTTTCATGCTATCCAGAATTTCTATATCATTTCCAATCAACAATATGTCATTCACATATAATATTAGAAATGCTACAGAGCTCCCACTCACTTTCTTGTAAATACAGGCTTTCTCAAAAAGTCTGTATAAAACCATATGCTTTGATCAACTTATCAAAGCGTATATTCCAACTCCGAGAGGCTTGCACCAGTCCACAAATGGATCGCTGGAGCTTGCACACTTTGTTAGCACCTTTAGGATTGACAAAACCTTCTGGTTGCATCATATACAACTCTTCTTTAAGAAAACCATTAGGGAATGCAGTTTTGACATCCATTTGCCAGATTTCATAAAATGTGGCAATTGCTAACTTGATTCGGACAGACTTAAGTATCGCTACAGTTGAGAAAATCTCATTGTAGTCAACACCTTGAACTTGTCAAAAACCTTTTGCGACAAGTCGAGCTTTGTAGATAGTAACACTACTATCAATGTCTGTCTTCCTCTTGAAGATCCATTTATTTTCTATGGTTTGCCGATCATCGGGCAAGTCCACCAAAGTCCACACTTTGTTCTCATACATGGATCCTATCTCAGATTTCATGGCCTCTAGCCATTTTGCGGAATCTGGGCTCATCATCGCTTCCTCATAGTTCGTAGGTTCATCATGGTCAAGTAACATGACTTCCAGAATAGGATTACCGTACCACTCTGGTGCGGATCTTACTCTGGTAGACCTACGAGGTTCAGTAGAAACTTGATCTGAAGTTTCATGATCAATATCATTAGCTTCCTCACTAATTGGTGTAGTTGTCACAGGAACCGGTTCTTGTGATGAACTACTTTTCAATAAGGGAGCAGGTACAGTTACCTCATCAAGTTCTACTTTCCTTCCACTCACTTCTTTCGAGAGAAACTCCTTCTCTGGAAAGGATCCATTTTAGCAACGAATATCTTGCCTTCGGATCTGTGATAGAAGGTGTACCCAACAGTTTCCTTTGGGTATTCTATGAAGACGCACTTCTCCGATTTGGGTTTGAGCTTATCAGGATGAAACTTTTTCACATAAGCATCGTAGCCCCAAACTTTAAGAAACGACAACTTGGGTTTACTGCTAAACCATAGTTCATATGGTGTCGTCTCAACGGATTTAGATGGTGCCCTATTAAACGTGAATGCAGCTGTCTCTAATGCATAACCCCAAAAACGATAGTGGTAAACTGATAAGAGATATCATAGATCGCACCATATCCAGTAAAGTGCGATTACGACGTTCGGACACACCATTACATTGTGGTGTTCCAGGTGGCGTGAGTTTGTGAAACTATTCCATATTGTTTTAATTGAAGACCAAACTCGTAACTCAAATATTTGTCTCCGCGATCAGATCGCAGAAATTTTATTTTCTTGTTACGATGATTTTTCCACTTCACTCTGAAATTCTTTGAACCTTTCAACTATTTCAGACTTATGTTTCATCAAGTAGATATACCCATATCTGCTCAAATCATCTTGTGAAGGCCAGAAAATAACGATACTTTGCCACGAGCATCAACACTCATTGGATCGCATACATCGGTATGTATTATTTCCAATAAGTCAGTAGCTTGTTCCATTGTTTTGGAGAACGGAGTTTTAGTCATCTTGCCCAAAAGGCACGGTTCGCAAGCATCAAATGATTCATAACCAAGTGATTCCGAAAATCCATCTTTATGGAGTTTCTTCATGCGCTTTACACCGATATGACCCAAACGGCAGTGCCACAAATAAATTGTACTATCATTATTAACTTTGCATCTTTTGGCATCAATATTATGAATATGTGTATCACTACGATCGAGATCCAACAAACTATATTCATTGGGTGTATGACCATTGAAGGTTTTATTCATGTAAACAGAACAACAATTATTCTCTGATTTATATGAATAATCGTATTGCAATAAACATGATCAAATCATATTCATGCTCAACGCAAACGCCAAATAACCTTTATTTAGGTTTAACACTAATCCCAAAAGTATAGGGAGTGTGCGATGATGATCATATCAATCTGGGAACTACTTCCAACACTCATCATCACTTCCCCTCAACTAGTCTCTGTTTATTATGTAACTCCTGTTTCGAGTTACTAATCTTAGCAACCGAACAAGTATCAAATACTCAGGGGCTACTATAAACACTAGTAAGGCACACATCAATAACCTGTATATCAAATGTACCCTTGTTCACTTTGCCATCTTTCTTATCCACCAAATATTCAGGGCATTTCCGCTTCCAGTGACCATTTCCTTTGCAGTGTAAACACTCAGTTTCAGGCTTTGGTCCAGCTTTGGTCTTCTTCATGGGAGTGACAACTTGTTTGCCATTCTACTTGAAGTTTCCCTTTCTTTCCCTTTGCCCTTTTCTTGAAACTAGTGGTCTTGTCAATCACCAACACTTGATGCTCTTTCTTGATTTCTACCTTCGTCGATTTCAACATCACGAAGAGCTCGGGAATCGTTTTCGTCATCCCTTGCATACTATAGTTCATCACGAAGTTCTAGTAACTTAGTGACGGTGACTAGAGAATTCTATCAATCACTATCTTATCTGGAAGATTAACTCCCACTTGATTCAAGCGATTGAAGTACCCAGACAATCTGAGCACATGCTCACTAGTTGAGCGATTCTCCTCCATCTTTTAGCTATAGAACTTGTTGGAGATTTCATATATCTCAACTCGGGTATTTGCTTGAAATATTAACTTCAGTTCCTGGAACATCTCATATGGTCCATGACGTTCAAAACATCTTTGAAGTCCCGATTCTAAGCCGTTAAGCATGGTGCACTAAACTATCAAGTAGTCATCATATTGAGCTAGCCAAACGTTCATAACGTCTGCATCTGCTCCTGCAATAGGTTTGTCACCTAGCGGTGCATCAAGGACATAATTCTTCTGTGCAGCAATGAGGATAAACCTCAGATCACGGATCGAATCCACATCATTGCTACTAACATTTTTCAACACAATTTTCTCTAGGAACATATCAAAATAAACATATGAAAGAAACAACGCGAGCTATTGATCTACAACATAATTTGCAAAATACTATCAGGTACTAAGTTCATGATAAATTTAAGTTCAATTAATCATATTACTTAAGAACTCCCACTTAGACAGACATCTCTCTAGTCATCTAAGTGATCACGTGATCCAAATCAACTAAACCATGTCCGATCATCACGTGAGATGGAGTAGTTTTCAATGGTGAACATCACTATGTTGATCATATCTACTATATGATTCACGCTCGACCTTTCGGTCTCCGTGTTCCGAGGCCATATCTGTATATGCTAGGCTCGTCAAGTTTAACCTGAGTATTCCGCATGTGCAACTGTTTTGCACCCGTTGTATTTGAACGTAGAGCCTATCACACCCGATCATCACGTGGTGTCTCAGCATGAAGAACTTTCGCAACGGTACATACTCAGGGAGAACACTTCTTGATTATTAGTGAGAGATCATCTTAAAATGCTACCGTCAATCAAAGCAAGATAAGATGCATAAAGGATAAACATCACATGCAATCAATATAAGTGATATGATATGGCCATCATCATCTTGTGCTTGTGATCTCAATCTTCGAAGCACCGTCGTGATCACCATCGTCACCGGCGCGACACCTTGATCTCCATTGTAGCATCGTTGTCGTTACGCCATCTATTGCTTCTACAACTATCGCTACCGCTTAGTGATAAAGTAAAGCAATTACAGGGCGTTTGCATTTCATACAATAAAGCGACAACCATATGGCTCCTGCCAGTTGCCGATAACTTCGGTTACAAAACATGATCATCTCATACAATAAAATATAGCATCACGTCTTGACCATATCACATCACAACATGCCCTGCAAAAACAAGTTAGACGTCCTCTACTTTGTTGTTGCAAATTTTACGTGGCTGCTACGGGTTTTAGCAAGAACCGTTCTTACCTACGCATCAAAACCACAACGATAGTTCGTCAAGTTGGTGCTGTTTTAACCTTTGCAAGGACCGGGCATAGCCACACTCGATTCAGCTAAAGTGAGAGAGACAGACACCCGCCAGCCACCTTTAAGCACGAGTGCTCGTAACGGTGAAACCAGTCTAGCGTAAGCGTACGCGTAATGTCGGTCCGGGCCGCTTCATCTCACAATACCGCCGAACCAAAGTATGACATGCTGGTAAGCAGTATGACTTGTATCGCCCACAACTCACTTGTGTTCTACTCGTGCATATAACATCAACGCATAAAACCTAGGCTCTGATACCACTGTTGGGGAACGTAGTAATTTCAAAAAATTTCCTAAGCACACGCAAGATCATGGTGATGGCATAGCAATGAGAGGGGAGAGTGTTGTCCACGTACCCTCGTAGACCGTAAGAGAAAGCGTTAGCACAACGCAGTTGATGTAGTCGTACGTCTTCACGATCTGACCGACCCAAGCACCGAACGTACGGCACCTCCGAGTTCAGCACACGTTCAGCTCGATGACGATCTCCGGGCTCCGATCCAGCAAAGCTCCGGAGATGAGTTCCGTCAGCACGATGGCATGGTGACGATGATGGTGTTCTACCGGCGCAGGGCTTCGCCTAAACTCCGCGACAATATGACCGAGGTGGAATATGGTGGAGGGAGGCACCGCACACGGCTAAGGAACGATCCGTAGATCAACTTGTGTTGTTATGCCTAGAGGTGCCCCCCCTGCCCCCTTATATAAAGGAGCCAGGGGGAGGGGTTCGGCCGGCCAGGAGGGGCGCGCCAGGAGGAGTCCTCCTCCCACCGGGAGTAGGACTCCCCCCTTCCTTGTTGGAGTAGGAGAGAAGGAAAGAGGGGAGAGGAGGAAGGAAAAGGGGGCTGCACCCCTTGTCCAATTCGGACCAGAGGGGGGCTGCGCCC
The DNA here is from genome assembly GCF_018294505.1 of Triticum aestivum. Taxonomy (NCBI): domain Eukaryota; kingdom Viridiplantae; phylum Streptophyta; class Magnoliopsida; order Poales; family Poaceae; genus Triticum; species Triticum aestivum. The sequence continues at coordinate 130,051,304 of NC_057807.1, read as the reverse complement.
CTCCTTCCTTTCGGCCTCTCTCCTCTATTCCCGTATGGCCCAATAAGGCCCATATACTCCCCGGCGAATTCCCGTAACTCTCCGGTACTCCGAAAATTACCCGAATGACTCGGAACCTTTCCGAACTCCGAATATAGTCGTCCAATATATCGATCTTTATGTCTCAACCATTTCGAGACTCCTTGTCATGTCCTCGATCTCATCCGGGACTCCGAACTCCTTCGGTACATCAAAACTCATAAACTCATAATATAACTGTCATCGAAACCTTAAGCGTGCGGACCCTACGGGTTCGAGAACTATGTAGACATGACCTAGAACTATTCTCGGTCAATAACCAATAGCGGAACCTGGATGCTCATATTGGCTCCTACATATTCTACGAAGATCTTTATCGGTCAAACCGCATAACAACATACTTTGTTCCCTTTGTCATCGGTATGTTACTTGCCCGAGATTTGATCGTCGGTATCCAATACCTAGTTCAATCTCGTTACCGGCAAGTTTCTTTACTCGTTACGTAATGCATCATTCCGTAACTAACTCATTAGCTACATTGCTTGCAAGGCTTATAGTGATGTGCATTACCGAGAGGGCCCAGAGATACCTCCCCGACAATTGAAGTGACAAAACCTAATCTCGAAATACGCCAACCCAACATGTACCTTTGGAGACACCTGTAGTACTCCTTTATAATCACCCAGTTACGTTGTGATGTTTGGTAGTACCCAAAGTGTTCCTCCGGTAAACGGGAGTTGCATAATCTCATAGTTACAGGAACATGTATAAGTCATGAAGAAAGCAATAGCAATATACTAAACGATCAAGTGCTAGGCTAACGAAATGGGTCATGTCAATCACATCATTCTCCTAATGATGTGATCCCGTTAATCAAATGACAACTCGTGTCTATGGTTAGGAAACTTAACCATCTTTGATTCAACAAGCTAGTCAAGTAGAGGCATACTAGTGACACTATGTTTGTCTATGTATTCACACATGTATTATGTTTCCGGTTAATACAATTCTAGCATGAATAATAAACATTTATCATGATATAAGGAAATAAATAATAACTTTATTATTGCCTCTAGGGCATATTTCTTTCACTACGGGTTCGAGAACTATGTAGACATGACCAAGACACATCTCCGGTCAATAACCAATAGTGGAACCTGGATGCTCATATTGGCTCCTACATATTCTACGAAGATCTTTATCGGTCAAACCACATAACAACATACGTTGTTCCCTTTGTCATCGGTATGTTACTTGCCCAAGATTTTATCGTCGGTATCAACATACCTAGTTCAATCTCGTTACTGGCAAGTCTCTTTACTCATTCCGTAATGCATCATCCCGTAACCAACTCATTAGTCACTTTGCTTGCAAGGCTTATAGTGATGTGCATTACTGAGAGGGCCCAGAGATACCTCTCTGATACATGGAGTGACAAATCCTAATCTTGATCTATGCCAACCCAACAAATACCTTCAAAGACACCTGTCGAGCATCTTTATAATCACCCAGTTACATTGTGATGTTTGATAGCATACAAGGTGTTCCTCTGGTATTCAGGAGTTGCATAATCTCATAGTCAGAGGAATATGTATAAGTTATGAAGAAAGCAATAGCAATAGAACTTAATGATCATTATGCTAAGCTAACGGATGGGTCTTGTCCATCACATCATTCTCCTAATGATGTGATCCCATTCATCAAATATCAACACATGTCTATGGTCAGGAAACTTAACCATCTTTGATTAACAAGCTAGTCAAGTAGAGGCATACTGGGGACACTTTGTTTTGTCTATGTATTCACACATGTATCAAGTTTCCGATTAATACAATTCTAGCATGAATAATAAACATTTATCATGATATAAGGAAATATAAATAGCAACTTTATTATTGCCTCTAGGGCATATTTCCTTCAGTCTCCCACTTGCAATAGAGTCAGTAATCTAGATTACATTGTAATGATTCTAACACCCATGGATTCTTGGTGCTGATCATGTTTTGCTCATGGAAGAGGCTTAGTCAACGGGTCTGCAACATTCAGATCCGTATGTATTTTGCAAATCTCTATGTCTCCCTCCCTGACTAGATCACGGATGGAATTGACGCGTCTCTTGATGTGTTTGGTTCTCTTGTGAAATCTGGATTCCTTCGCCAAGGCTATTGATCTAGTATTGTCACAAAAGATTTTCATTGGACCCGATGCACTAGGTATTATACCTAGATCGGATATGAACTCCTTCATCCAGACTCCTTCATTTGATGCTTCCGAAGCAGCTATGTACTCCTCTTCACACATAGATCCCGCCACGACGCTCTGCTTGGAACTGCACCAACTAACAGCTCCACCATTCAATATAAATATGTATCCGGTTTGCGACTTAGAGTCATCCGGATCAGTGTCAAAGCTTGCATCGATGTAACCATTTACGATGAGCTCTTTGTCACCTCCATAAACGGGAAACATATCCTTAGTCCTTTTCAGGTATTTCAGGATGTTCTTGACCGCTGTCCAGTGATCCACTCCTGGATTACTTTGGTACCTCCATGCTATACTTATACATTACTAGGGAAAAGCCTAGCAGCAGCGCGGGTTTTTGGCCTACCAGTTGCGCGGGCACCGGCGCTACTAATAGGGCGCTACAGCTAACCCATAGCAGCAGCGCGTGCGCGGCCGCGCTACTGCTATACAAGTGTAGCAGCAGCATGCTGCGTGGATGCTCGCTACTGCTAATAGCTCTAGCTCGCTTTGGCCGTACGCGCTACTGCTATAGTGACGCTGCTGCTAACTTTCCTCCACTCGGTACTGCTAATTTTAGTAGTTTTTTATTTTTTTTCTGCATATTTTTTTTTGTATTTGAACAGGCTTTATACAAGAATCTTTAGAACATGCAAATGTCATTGTCATACACATACACTGCAAGATCACAAATGTAATCATAGCATATACATACAAATAGTCTCATCATAATCATCATCCAACACAAAGTGGTATCTTGTCATCACCTCGAAAATAGTGATACATGCAAGTCTTGAACACTTGCAACTACAACGTCATCCATCTAAACAAAGGTAAACGCGAGAAGAGCTATCACTATGAGTGAGAGCGGAACTATGCAGTACATGAGGCAGCGGTTACGAGTCCTCTCTCGCGCTAGCGTGAACCTCAAGTAACTAGCTTCTCCTTCTTGTCTGCTTTTGAAGCCTTTATGGCTGGCGCCCGAGATCCCATTCACTTGCGCCTGACACTCAGGCCACTCGGTGTACACCCCCAGAACCTTCCCTTTGTACATGACATAGCACTGCCATCTCGCCATCAAGAAGCTAGGTACCTGTTAGAGATGCATCTTCATTAAGAGGATGTACAACCATATGCAACAAAATATACTAGAGCAACACGAAAAAGAAAGGGTTAGCAACTAGATGCAACATACAGTACGCAAACTAATTAACTAGAGGTACGCAGGTCACCGTACCCAAACTAACAAAGTAGCGTTACGCAAGTTCGGCAGGGACCATGGACATCACAAAGTTTCATCGCTACAGAAAGTATACAAGTTCAATCGACACATATCATCATCATCGGCATTGTAAATCACTAGAAGTTCCATCCTTCCATATCATCAAGGATGGACCCTAGCTGCTTGAACAGCGTGAGGTCATGACATTGCATGCCTATGCGAGTTCAGACGTCAGCTCACGATATAGGGCCGTGGTGGAACATCCTCTTCTCATTGATGACTTCTTTCATGATGATCATCGCAATGTCCCTTTGGATGCGAAAGAAGTCATCTCTAAGTTTATAATCCGCTTCTCCATGAGATTCTAGCCACTTGTGGATATGATCATCATTTCTGCTTGTCATGTGAAGCTTTTGGTGATTCGTGCTGAACTCAATCATGAGATGGATGATGTAGAATCCATCCTTGTTGCTTGGTTTTGGGACATGGATGCAGGAGAAGTTAGTTTTATGCGTGAAACCCATCTTATTGTTCCTTTGTTTCCTGATCTACATGTGGCCACCTCTAATGTTGAAGCCTTGGAGAGCATCATCTAGAATATTCATTATGTGGGTGTAGTCCTTTTTCTCGTAGTCTCTGGATGGGTAAAAATACACGGCGTGGGAGACTCGCGGGTAAAGAACGATAAGGACGGCGCGCCCGTTGCTGCGGGGAAAAGACACCTCAAATTATTCTCCATATGAGCGAGAAGGAATGATTGAAATGTACGAAAGGGTTGTCTGGAACTGGCTTACTTTGGATGATAAGGCACGAGGACAATTTCCTGGTCCTTATTCTGTACCATGAAGTTTTGGAGGTAGTCCCTAGCAGTTTCATGCTCAAAGTCGCCGAGACTCAAGAAAGACTCGTGCATGTAGTACGGATCCGCCACACAGATTTGCGAGACTTCTTCACTCTTAATGACTGAGCTCATATGTAGCACAAAAAGGTGGACGATTGTAAAATCGAGCCGCCTTGTCAGAAACATCTCAAAGATATGGTCAAACCGCAGGAAGAACACCTCCGCGGGCCGTGTGTCGATGTAGCACTTCCCCTCAGGCACACAAGCTGGGTATGCCAGATATCCTGGATCCTTTGAGGCTAGTAGGCTTTTCTCAATCGACAACACATGGTCGTGCAGTCTCCTGAGATCCCCTGATAGTGCCTCCAGCGGTTTTGACGGTAGCATCGGCTCGCCCGTGAGATGGAACATGGCCGAACTTTCATGGGTACACGCTCTTCAGAATCCATCGTTTGGCTGTGCTCTAGCTTGTTTGGAGGCAGCTATCTTCCCCGATCCGTTCCTCTCCTTTTTCTTGGGCACACCTTCCAGACCCTTCCTTAACCCCTGCCCCAGGGTTCCCGGGCTAAGCACTGTACGACCCCCGGCTAGTTGAGCCTGTGTTGAGGCGGCATCTTCAAGCGTGTCCTGTGAGGAATTCATGAAGAGAGACTTTTTGCAATCCTTCCAATGACCTTCCTGCCCGGGCATATCATCCATATCCTCATTAGCATGCTGACAGCCCGATTCGTCATATGGTTGACTCATCATATCTATGTCACAGTCATACGCGTTTGTATTGAGGAAACCCATAGGTTCGACCTCTGTCTCATCATCCATTCTCTGTTCTACAGGACCGATTACATCAGCCAGTACTATTGCACCCCCTTCATCACGTCGTCCACCGCTCTCACCCGGCACTACAGGAGCTGGTAATTGCGTAGGCGGGGTGGTGGTCTCTGGACATGCTTGTTGATGTGTGGTTATTGGTGTGCTCTCGGCCGGCTCCAAACGAATAAGATTCTTCGACCATAGCAGCACCCAACCCTTGCAGCTTCCAATCCACGGTGGGGTCTCGTCGTCCTCTCCCACATGCTGTACTGGAGGAGGCAAATCCTCATGCCCCGATTTCACACTGGACAAGCCAACCCTGAAGTGCCCAGCGGGGTTCGGCTGGTTGTGGAACATGGGTTGCAAGGGGTTCATTATCATCCCCTTTCCCACGTCCACCTTCTGGCCTTTGAACAAGTAGAGTATGGTGCACGGGGTTTCTTCGGCCTGCAAACACATATGTCTGTGGTGTAAAACATCTGAAAGGCAACGAAAATGGAATATTCTATATATATATATATATATATATATATATATATATATATGTTGGTGCGACATGTAATTACCGTGACGGCGTCGAGCTCCGCCAAAGACGAAGGCCCACCTAGTGCGCCAGAGACTGAGGACGGGCTGCTATGAGCGGGAGCGACTGCGAGAGGAGGCCCGGTTGCGGGAGAAAGTGATGGTGCGGTGTTGTTGTTGTTCATGGAGTTGCTCCCGACGAAACTGGGCATCGGGAAATCATGTACCGTCTTGTCTGGATTTTCCTTCGTCCAGTTGATGATAGCTGGAACCAAGTTAGTAGCAAAATCATTTATGCAGGCAGTTATAGCTGCATTGACTGCCTGCTGTAGCACCTCATTTTTCTCCTCGGCTGTTTTTTCGCGTCCTCGACAGCTTTTTTCTCGACCGCAAGCTTCACCTTCTCGTTGATGTCCGCCTGACCAAACTTCTTTTTCTGCTTGTTGTCCTCCGGCCCTCATTGTAAAACACCTTCCACGTGGCGCCGTCTCCAGCGTCGTGCACACGACCATATTATAGACCCTGGCCCAAAGGGAGTCCCTTAAGTTCGTTCAAGGCCCGGTTGAGAGGGGTGTCCCACTTGGGCCTCATTGGAGAAGTAGGGCTTTCGGCTGCAAGCTGGTGTTGCTTCTCCTGCAGAAGGAGCGTGAACCGTTTAGGAATGTGTAGTCGACTAGATATGGAGCTAAATGTAAGGTGGTAAAAGAATAATTACCAGTAGTCTAATCAATTTCCTCATGATCTGGTCTATGTAAAAAACCTTTTTTTCCTTGTCCCACTTGTAGTGGGCCCTGATGAAGTCATGCTCCAAGGGGTTGGTGAACGTCGTGAAGGGGTCTAGGATACCTGCGGCTTCACGTTTCGCGTCCTCCTTATCCCATATGGGCCTTTTACCGAGGTAGCCACGGCTTCCAAGGCGATGCTTCCCCGTGTTCCTTTGCTGAATGCTCTTGAATTTCGCAGCCTTAGCCTTGGCTGCCTTGGTAGCGCAAGTGTCCTTGAACTTTTCGAACTCCTCTTCCGTAAGTGTCGGATTTTCCCCCAGAATCTTGGATAGGGGTTCCTTAGCCTCAATAGCTCGTTTCACCTGTCACATCCCTAGTCTAGGTCATACCAGAACTAGGGATGTGTGTCACATCCCTAGTTATGGTATGACCTAGACTAGGGATGTGACATCACCCTCCGTTTCCAGGAGGCCAAATCATTGCTGAACATGCCCATGGCGTGATTGTTAATCTTTTTCATCTTCGGATCATCCCATGGTTGTTCTATGTTATCATCCCGGTCGAGGAACTTGAATCTCTTGTGCAACTTCGTCAGGAGCAACTGCGTCAAATGTTCTTTACTCCTTAAGTCATCATCGTTGATGCTCGCGCATTCCCGTAGGATGCATCCTACTTGGTTCCCATAGCACTTGCGAGGTTCTTCCGGCTCTAATGGCTCAAACTTGCCAGGTGCCATCTTTGTGATCACTAGTCGTCCAATCCCTAGTTTGTTAGGTTTTCGTATCCTCTGCTTCTTCTGCTTCTTCTTTTCGGTAGCGGCATCGGCGTTGGTACCTTCCTCGTCGGTACCTTCCCCGCCGGTCTCGGTGCCGCCATCGGTGCCGGCACCGTCGGTGTTGATGTCGGCGTCAGTACCATCATCGAGGCCGACCTGCAAACCTTGCTTAGCAGTCAAACAGTCGAGGTACTCTTGTTCACCCTCATAATCCATCTCGTCTGCATCTTGGTCAGAAGGCCCAGTTTCTTCGTTGTTCGACATGTTTCCTATGATTAAGTCTCCTCGTTTTTTTCTAAAAGTATGAAAAAATGAGAAATGACATAAAAAAGAAATCTATGTGCCAGCACTCGATATGCCTACTATCTAGCACAAATCATGCCAAAATTCACGGAAAATTTTGGCATGACCTTTGCTAAAAAATGGACATATCGAGCGCCTGAAATTCATCGGAACGGAAATGAATCAACATTCCGGCGTAACATAGGCCACTCGGATCATTTACCAAAACTGAACCAAAACATCACTTGTCCAAATGACATGTCCAAATTCCAAACATGACATGTACAAAACATGACATGTCCACATATCACATGTCCAGTTCAAATTTGCATATAAATTCAGCCTACCTAAATTTGCTTTAACAAGGGATGTTGATTTGGACAATTTCTTAAATGCTGCCTTTTCTTTTAACTACAATTGCTTAACCCTAAATTTCTGTCCTATTTTAAAACCTAGGTAAATTCATAACTAAATAGATAACCTAATTAACCTACTGCCCTAACTAAAACCTAAGTAAATTAATCGAAGAACCCTAGCTAGCAGAGAGAGGGGGGTTTACAGAGGGTGCAGGGGCGAGGAGGCAGGCCCGACGACGGCTGAGGTTGGGAGGAGAGGAAGCAGAGGAGAGAGGCATGGCGCATCGGGATCGGGGGCGAGCGCCGGGGTCGGGGGCGAGCGCCGGGGCGCGGCGGTGCGACGGGGGAAGAGAGAGTGGGGATTTGGGGGGAAAAGAGGCGGGATGAAGCAGAGAGAGTAGGATTTTTGGTTAAGTGAATGTAGCAGTAGCGCGTTTAGATCAAACACGCTACTACTATTACAGGCAGCTATAGCGGTTTTAAACGGAAACCGCTACTGCTACCTTGACTAGCTGTAGGTCTTGTTCAGTCAAGCGCTACTACTATAACCAGTTTTCCTTTTTCTTTTCCTTTATTTTCTCTCACTTTTTTCCGAGAGCAGTGAACAAAGGGAAGGCGATATATATTGCATCATTTGATGGTTAAATATGTATACAAAATAGGAACATATATATTACATCATTGGACCCATGCATAATAATGGCTAAGTGTGTATACAAAATAGGAACATATATATACATATTACATCATTTGACCGATAACATATGGTTCCTTAGCGTTGATGTTTTCGTTTTTGAGTCAGCTTCTTTCCCTTCTTGTTCGTTGAAGAATAATTGAGCCCCTCATTGTGACTTTTCCTTTTCCATGGAGTACGATTTTTCTTAGGTAATGTAGTATTGATTCTTCTTTTGACGTATACTTCATCATCGTCGTCATCTTCCCTCATTGGGTTGCCGTACTGATCGTAGTCTTCCTCGTTGGCGACTCCATCCATTCCAATGATGTTCCTTTTGCCTCTCCTCACGACAACACGGCTGGGATTGCACAGGTCGGTTATGAAGAAGCATTGTGTCACGTGCTTAGCGTGTACCCATGGCTCGTTTTTTGCGGTAGCATTCACGGTAGCGCTCTTGGCGTCGTGTATAGTCATGGTAGTGAAATTCCGGTTTTCTCTTTCGACATTCTTAGCCCATCTGACACGGAACATCATCGTGTTGTGCAGTCCAGCGTAGTCAAGCTCCCAGATCTCCTCGACCCTTCCGTAAAATCTTTCAGTTGTGCCGTTTTCACTGCCAGTCATGCGTTCCATCGTCACCCCTGAGTTATGGTCATCACTGTCCGTATCTTTGGCCTCCGTGTAGAACGTGTATCCGTTGATATCGTATGCCTGATAGGTTACGAGGTTGGGCGAGGGGCCATGTGCTAAGGCGTATATGAGCAATCCGTCCTTAGATCCCTCCTCCGGGGAATTAGCAATAATATGCTCTTTGAACCAATGCATGAAAGTGGAGTTATGCTCTCTAGTAACTTCGGCGTCCGTCCTGCATACCTCCCGGTCATGATACTTATTTGCGATAATTTCTTTGTGCAGTGCCACGAAAGGATCTACCTCGTCTAGGTGTTGTAGCACTACCAATTTTGCTCTGTCAAAGTTGCTGCGTCGATCTGAGTATGCCACGTCCAGTTCCCTGCAACTATTGGAGTGACCTTCTCCTTCGAGCCTCCCATCGTGCTTGTTAACGGGCAAACCAACACTAACACCAGGAGGCTGCAGGTCTGTGCCATATAGAAAATTCTCGCAGAAAGAGATGCACTCTTGTGTCAGATATCCCTGGATGATGCTTCCATCTAGACGGGACATGTTACGAACGAATCCTTTGATGATCCCATTCATCCTCTCAAACGGCATCATGTTGTGCAGAAATGACGGCCCCAGGTCTATTATGTCGTCCACAATATGGACACACAGATGCACCATCACGTCAAAGAACGCGGGCAGGAAGTACATCTCAAGCTCATTCAGTATCACAACGATCTCTTCATGTAGCCTTTAGAGCTGCTTCACACTGATCGACTTTCAAGAGATGACGTCGAAAAAGTTGTAGAGACCAATAAGCATGTCACGGACGTGCTTGTCCATTATCCCTCTAAGGGCAACAGGTAGTATCTGCGTCATCATCACATGACAGTCATGGGACTTCATTCCGCTGAACCTTTTCTTGTCCGTGTCTAGATATCTGCTTATCTTGCCATAGTAACCAGAACTAACTTTGACTCCTGTAAGGCACTTAAAGAATTGACCGATCTCAGCCTGACTTAAGGTGAAGCAAGAAGGGGGGCAATAATCCTCTTTCTTTATTTCCTTGCCCTTCTTCTCCCGTGCCTCTGTCTCCGTCTCTGTCTCGTCTAACATTTTACGGGGCAACATGTGCAGATCTTCCCTGATTTTCAAATCTTGCAAGTCTTTTCTTGCCTTCGGCCCATCCTTGGTCTTATCCGGCATGTTCATCAGTGTCGCGAGCAAGCTCTCAAGGACATTCTTACAGATATGCATTTGATCAAGGCAATGAGGTGTATCGAGTTTGTGCCAGTACTCCAAGTCCCAGAACACAGACCTCGTCTTCCATACCTTCAGCAGCGGCTCCGGCGCCTTTCTCATCGTCTTTCCCGGCGCGGGGCACTCCTTCATGTTTTTCAACAGCTCATCGATTTCTGCACCGCTCCGCTCACGTGGAGGTCCTCGATGCTCAGCGTGACCATTGAATAGATCTCCACGGGTCGTCCTATTTGAGCCATCTTCGATGCCCCATGTACATGATTTTCCCAGACCTGCCATCTTTCCTTGACGTTAGCTGCTAAGACGTCGTATCATCCATGCACCGCGTGCATCCACAATATCCATGGCACACCTGGCTTGTGACATATCCGTAACCGAGATAGTCATGCACCGTCATGATCTGCATGGCTCTCATGTAGAAATACTCGCCTTTGCTGGCGTCCCATGTCTTGGCCGGCGTTTTCCATAACATGTCTAACTCCTCTTGAAGTAGCCCCAGATACAAATTAATATTATTTCCTGGTTGTTTCGGCCCTTGAATAAGCATGCTCATGTGAATGTACTTTGACTTCATGCACAACCAGGGGGGAGGTTGTACATCCATACAAACACGGGCCATGTGCTATGGTTGGTGTTCTGCTTGCCAAACGGATTCATGCCATCGGTACATGCGCCGAGCACGATGTTCCTTGCATCACATTCGAAATACTGATAGAAGTTGTTCAACGCTCTCCACTGGCTTCCATCCTTGACGTGTCTCAGCTTCGGATCATCTATATCGTTAGGCTTCTTCCTCTCCGCGTGCCAGCGCATTAGCTTTGCTTCCTTGGGATCTACAAAATACCGCTAGAGACGGGGAGTGATCAGTAAGTACCGTACAACTTTCTGGGGACATTTCTTCCCGACCTTCTTGTATCGAGAAGCATTGCACACCGGATAGCTTGTTTTTTCCGCGTGCTCCTTCTGATAAATTATGCAATCGTTGATGCATGCATGGTATCTAACATGCGGCAGATCAAGAGGGCACACGATCTTCTTGGCCTCATCAACACTAGTAGGACATAGATTCCCCGCGGGAAGAACATCCTTTAGGTACTTGAGATGCTCATCGAGGCTAGTGTTGGAACATTTTTTTTAGCCTTCGTCTTCATGAGTTGGAGCGTGAAACTCAAGCGGGTCACCTCAGGATTGCAACCATCATACAATGGAGTGTTCGAGTCTATCACCAGTTGCTCTAGCTTAGCCTCCTCTCTATAAGCAGCTCTCTCAGTACTCGTCTCCTTGCGAAGCAATGCTTGAACATGAGGGTCCCGCACAATTGAACTTAGTACCGACGAACTCTGTTGTGTGGAGTCCACGTCGTTCTCTCTGCCGCCATGTCCGGCCCCTTCTCCTCCGCCATGTCCGGCCCCTTCTCCGCCGCCATGTCCGGCCTCTTCCCCGCCGCCATTATCTATCATCTCTTTGTCTTGCCCCGTGTCATCATTGCCTGCCCCGTCGGCGTCCTCAACATCGTCGTCCTCATCTTCAATTATCCACCAAGTATAGCCATCCATGAAACCAGTCATGAGCAGGTGCGCTTCGACACGACCATCGTCATAGGGGTTGAGCCAAACTATTCCTTTGCATTTTCGACGCGGACATAAAACCTCTGTCCGGTTATTTTCTTTCATGTCCTGCACCGCCGACCGAAACCACTTGTCCATCATCGTTCCACTGACCATCATGAACGTCTGCATGGTAATAAAAAACAAATTGATTATAAAAATGCGTGCATGCATCAAAGTCATACAAAAATTTAGGATGACCTTCCCTAAAAATAGGACATATATAGATCTAGAGTTTGCCTGGAATATGCCAAAACGGAAATAAATCGACATTTCGGCAAAACATAGGCAACTCAAAAGCACAATTTGGCGTCAACTCATGCCACACACACAATTTCCATAATATTGCCCAATTATCATATCACACACACATACACATATTTCCATTTTGCAAAAGCATGAAATTTTAATCACCTCTATCTCGAGATCGAGCACACGGTGGAGATGATGATGTAGGGAGATCAAAAGTGCACAAAGCTCTTCTTGACAAAGATAGATCTAGTTAGGGGGCAAATAGGTCACTTGAATAAATGCTACATCTACCTAGCTAGCTAATTTGTGAGGAGACAACTTCAACTAGTGGAGGGAAGGAAAAAGATAAAGGAGATGCATTAATGGAGGTGGTGTAGTTAGCTAGGAGTAATGAAGAGAGAGAAAGGTAGGTAGAAGAGGGAGAGTAATGGGGGAGAAGTCTTGAGAAAGAAGAAGAGTGAGAGAGGGAGGATGTGGGAGGTAGGGGAAAGGGAGGAGAGGAGATGGGGGAGGGGAGGACGGGTGGGGAAAAGGTGGTGGGTGCCGCGCCTTAGCAGTAGCGTAGGAGGAAAAGAGCGCTACTGGTAAGGGTGTAGTAGTAGCGCGCTTTACAAACACGCGCTACTGCTAAACGGGCCAACCGTGAGGACAATTTCAAAATTAGCAGGTGCGACGTGACAAAAAAGTGCGCTGCTACTATTGCTTTAGTAGTAGCACGCATCACGCCACCGTGCTGCTGGTAAACTGAGGTTGTTGGGTTCTGTCCATACATTTTTGTAGCAGCGCAGTTTATCCATCAAGCACTACTGCTAAATTTTCATCAGCAGCGCGCTTTTATGAAGATCGCTACTGCTAAGTAGCAGTAGCGCCTCTTTTTGAGCCGCGCTGCTGCTAAGATTTTGTGTATAAGGTTTTCCCTAGTAGTGATAGCAAGGCACACATCAGGTCTAGTACACAACATTGCATACATGATAGAACCTATGGCTGAGGCATAGGTAATGACTTTCATTTTCTTTCTATCTTCTACAGTGGTCGGACATTGAGTCTGACTCAACTTCACACCTTGTAACACAGGCAAGAACCCTTTCTTTGACTGATCCATTTTGGACTTCTTCAAAACTTTATCAAGGTATGTGCTTTTTGAAAGTCCAATTAAGCGTCTTGATCTATCTATATAGATCTTGATGCCCAATATATAAGCAGCTTCACCGAGGTCTTTAATTGAAAAATTCTTATTCAAGTATCCTTTTATGCTATCTAGAAATTTTGTATCATTTCTAGTCAACAATACATCATCCACATATAATATTAGAAATGCTACAGAGCTCCCACTCTCTTTCTTGTAAATACAGGCTTCTCCAAAAGTCTGTATAAAACCATATGCTTTGATCACACTATCAAAGCGTATATTCCAACTCCGAGAGGATTGCACCAGTCCATAAATGGATAGCTGGAGCTTGCACACTTTGTTAGCACCTTTAGGATTGACAAAACCTTCTGGTTGCATCATATACAACTCTTCTTTAAGATATCCATTAAGGAATGCAGTTTTGACATCCATTTGCCAGATTTCATAATCATAAAATGCGGCAATTGCTAACATGATTCGGACAGACTTAAGCATCGCTACGGGTGAGAAGGTCTCATCGTAGTCAACTCCTTGAACTTGTCGAAAACCTTTCGCAACAAGTCGAGCTTTGCAGACAATAACATTACCGTCAGCTTCAGTCTTCTTCTTGAAGATCCATATATTCTCGATGGCATGCCGATCATCGGGCAAGTCAACCAAAGTCCATACTTTGTTCTCATACATGGATCCCATCTCAGATTTCATGGACTCAAGCCATTTCGCGGAATCTAGGCTCATCATCGCTACCTCATAGTTCATAGGTTCATCATGGTCTAGTAACATGATTTCCAAAACAGGATTACCATACCACTCTGGTGCGGATCGTATTCTGGTTGACCTACGAGGTTTGGTAGTAACTTGATCTGGAGTTTCATGATCATCATCATTAGCTTCCTCACTGATTGGTGTAGGAATCACTGGAACTGATTTCTGTGATGAACTACTTTCCAATTCGGGAGAAGGTACAATTACTTCATCAAGTTCTACTTTCCTCCCACTCACTTCTTTCGAGAGAAACTCCTTCTCTAGAAAGGATCCATTCTTAGCAACGAATATCTTGCCTTCGGATCTGTGATAGAAGGTGTGCCCAACAGTCTCCTACCCCAAAACAATAGCGGTAAATTAGTAAGAGACATCATAGAATGCACCATATCTAATAAAGTACGGTTACGACGTTCGGGCACACCATTACGCTGTGGTGTTCCAGGTGGTGTGAGTTGCGAAACTATTCCACATTGTTTCAAATGAAGACCAAACTCATAACTCAAATATTCACCTCCACGATCAGATTGTAGAAACTTTATTTTTTTTGTTACGATGATTTTCCACTTCATTCTGAAATTCTTTGAACTTTTCAAATGTTTCAGACTTATGTTTCATCAAGTAGATATACCCATATCTGCTCAAATCATTTGTGAAGGTCAGAAAATAATGATACCCGCCGCGAGCCTCAACACTCATCGGACCGCATACATCAGTATGTATTATTTCCAATAAGTCAGTTGCTCGCTCCATTGTTCCGGAGAACGGAGTCTTAGTCATCTTGCCCATGAGGCATGGTTCGTAAGCATCAAGTGATTCCAAAAGCCCATCAGCATGGAGTTTCTTCATGCACTTTACACCAATATGACCTAAACGGCGGTGCCACAAATAAGTTGCACTATCATTATTAACTTTGCATCTTTTGGCTTCAATATTATGAATATGTGTATCACTACAATCAAGATTCAACAAAAATAGACCACTCATCAAGGGTGCATGACCATAAAAGATATTACTCACATAAATAGAACAACCATTATTCTCTGGTTTAAATGAATAACCGTCTCGCATTAAACAAGATCTAGATATAATGTTCATGCTCAACGCTGACACCAAATAACAATTATCCAGGTATAAAACTAATCTCGACGGTAGATGTAGAGGTAGCGTGTCGACGGCGATCACATCACTTTGGGTAAAAACGTAGTGCCAGAGGGGTTACCGGAACCCCCCGGGGGAACTAATGGGCCACCATGGGCCTTATTGGAGAGAGAGGAGGGCCGCCAGGGCAGGCCGCGCCCCCGCCCCCCCTTAGCAGTCCGAATTGGACAAGGGAAGGGGGGCGGCGCCCCCTTTCCTACTCCCTCTCCCTCTCCTTCCTTCCCCCTCTCTCCCTTTTGGTGGAATCCTACTAGGACTAGGAGTCCTAGTAGGACTCGCCTCTTGGGCAAAATTAAGTTCCTCATTACTCTACTTTGTGCTTCCAACTTCCAGAGTATCCGTTCAACACCATCACACACCGACATGTCTGTGTGAAAGTGAACAACTATCTGATTGGATGCCACATATAAGTATTACCTGAACTCAACATCCTCACTCCTTCTTGACCGTTTGTCTAAAACTTGAAGGAATTGCACCGCCACCCTATGTCACCCTGAGTCAAATTTGCATTTGTATCATCCTGTTCATGGATAGTATCTGACATGTCCCATAGCTATAGCACTCCACCAACTTCTGTACTTGTCATTCACACTTTGCTATGTGCACTGAACACCACAGGATATACGACCATGTACTCCCTCAGCTTTTGACCAATTCAGACTTTCGGCCGCTTTCTCAGATTCCCCATGGTCAACTCTCGTCTATCAACTGGCACCAATAGACCCAGTCACCAACTTGAACCTGGTACTCGTCAACACTGCTTCAGCACCCTCTCCACACTCTGTCTGACCACATGTCTGACCACTAGTGTCTAGGTCTGTCGCTATGTCTCGTGCTTACCGCATGCCTCGCCACTATCACCGCGTCGAGCCTCTACTGTCCTAGTCGAGTCTCCAGGGTCACGAACCCACACCAGTCAACCCCCACTGTAGAGAACCACCAATCATCACCGACCGATGTCGAGTATCATGTTTCAATCAGACCACTAGCCCCAGTCCAATCCACATGTCTCTTGCTATCCCGCCGAAATAGGCTTCGATTCTCCGAAATCTTACACCGTAGCCCCTCCATTAGCATAGAGTGAAGTCTTCCGCTAGACTCCAGGTCCACCTTCAACATGACTCCATGTAGCTACGCTATGCTACCCCATGCCCCGTCGACTTCAAGCTCTAATGGGTACACTTCCTTGACCCAACCCTGCGCCATAGTCTTGTTGATGCCGCACAAGCCCTCAGGCCTGCACCACGTGTTTCCCGCCCCAGAAGCTGGCCACCATCAGTATCACGCTCCTATGTCTTCGTCGCTGAAATCACCGTTGAGGTAGTCCTGGACTAGGGGGTGTCCGGATAGCCGGACTATCATCATCGGCCGGACTCCAAGACTATGAAGATACAAGATTGAAGACTTCGTCCCGTGTCCAGATGGGACTTTCCTTGGCGTGGAAGGCAAGCTTGGCGATACGGATATGTAGATCTCCTACCATTGTAACCGACTCTGTGTAACCCTAGCCCTCTCCTTGTCTATATAAACCGGAGGGTTTTAGTCCGTAGGACGAACAACCATTACAACAATCATACCATAGGCTAGCTTCTAGGGTTTAGCCTCCTTGATCTCGTGGTAGATCCACTCTTGTACTACCCATATCATCAATATCAATCAAGCAGGAGTAGGGTTTTACCTCCATCGAGAGGGCCCGAACCTGGGTAAAAACATCGTGTCCCTTGTCTCCTGTTACCATCCGCCTAGACGCACAGTTCGGAACCCCCTACCCGAGATCCGCCGGTTTTGACACCGACATTGGTGCTTTCATTGAGAGTTCCTCTGTGTTGTCACCGATAGGCTTGATGGCTTCTTCAATCAACAACAACGCAGTCCAGGGTGAGACTTTTCTCCCTAGACAGATCTTCGTGTTCGGCGGCTTCGCACTGCGGGCTAATTCGCTTGGCCATCTGGAGCAGATCGAAAGCTACGCCCCTGGCCATCAGGTCAGGTTTGGAAGCCTAAACTTCACGGCTAACATCCGTGGAGACTTGATCTTCGATGGATTCAAGCCACAACCAAGTGCGCCGCACTGTCACGGTGGGCATGATTTAGCTCTGCCACCGGATAGTGCCTTGGAGGCCGCACATGAGTCCGCTCCGACCCATAGTTCAGAGCCGACCACGCAGATTGAGGACAGGTGGCTGGACACCGCCTCGGGGGCTGCAACTTCTACAGCGATGGAGCCGAATACTAACATTGTCCTTTGCAAAGCTCGTGACTCCGAGGTGCCGGACTCCTCGCCGGACTCCGAACCTCCTGCGCCCCTGCCAATCGAATCCGATTGGGCGCTGATCATGGAGTTCACCGCTGCGGACATCTTTCAGCACTCACCCTTTGGCGACATCCTGAATTCGCTAAAGTATCTCTTGTTATCGGGAGAGCCCTGGCCGGACTGCGGTCAGGATGGTTGGGATACGGACGACGAAGGAATTCAAAGCCCACCCACCACCCACTTTGTAGCCACTGTCGATGATTTAACCGACATGCTAGACTACGACTCCGAAGACATCAACGGTATGGACGATGATGCCAGAGACGACACTGAACCAACGCCTACGGGGCACTGGAAGACCACCTCGTCATACGACATATACATGGTGGACATCCCAAAGGATGGGAACAACGAAGAAGCAGCGGAGGCAGATTCCTCTAAGAAACAGCCCAAGCGCCGACGTCAGCGGTGCCGCTTTAAATCCCGCCACAGCAAGAATGGAGATTCCGACACCGGAGATAATAACACCCTAGAGAGTGCCGAAGACAACCCCCTCCAGCAAGATTCAGCACAGGAGGACAGAGACGCCAGCCCTCAAGAGAGAGCGGCAGACGAGGAGATAGAGGACGATAATTACATGCCTCCCTCCGGAGACGAGGCAAGCCTCAACGACGACGGATTCGTCGTGCCCGAGGATCCCGTTGAACAAGAGCGTTTTAAACGCAGGCTAATGGCCACGGCGAACAGCCTAAAAAAAGCAGCAACAACTTCGAGCTGATCAAGACCTGCTGACCGACAGATGGACCGAGGTCCTCGCGGCCGAAGAGCATGAACTCGAACGCCCCTCCAAAAGCTACCCAAAACGCAAGTTGCTCCCCCAATTAGAGGAGGAGGCATACAAACCTTCATCACCAGCGCACAATACGGCTGACCGACCACCTTGTGGCCGCGACAGAGAGGCATCTAGGCCCTGCACCAGAACCATACCCCGGCACCGCTCGAAAAGCGCGAAGCCACGGGGGAATGCGCCGGACTTGCGACACGTATTGGAGGACAAGGCAAAACAATCAAGATCTATCTACGGATCACGTGGGCGCCCCATGATCCACGACGACTACCGTCGCGCCGGATGCAGCAACTCCGGCCGGGCCGAACACATCAGACAAAGCTCTCTTGAGCTACGTCGTGATATTGCCCAGTACAGAGGTGCCGTACACCCACTATGCTTCACAGATGAAGTAATGGATCATCAAATCCCTGAAGGGTTTAAACCCGTGAACATTGAATCCTATGATGGCACAACGGACTCCGCGGTTTGGATCGAAGATTATCTCCTTCATATCCATATGGCCCGCGGTGACGATCTCCACGCCATCAAGTATCTCCCACTCAAGCTTAAAGGACCATCTCGGCATTGGCTTAATAGCTTGCCAGCAGAATCAATTCGGTGTTGGGAGGACCTGGAAGCCGCATTTCTCGACAACTTCCAGGGCACATATGTGCGACCACCAGACACCGATGACCTAAGCCACATAATTCAGCAGCCAGACGAATCGGCCAGACAGTTCTGGACACGGTTCTTAACAAAGAAAAATCAAATCGTTGACTGTCCGGATGCAGAGGCCCTCGCAGCCTTCAAACATAACATCCGCGATGAGTGGCTGGCCCGGCACCTAGGACAGGAAAAGCCGAAATCCATGGCAGCCCTCACATCACTCATGACCCGCTTCTGTGCGGGGGAGGACAGTTGGCTAGCCCGCAGTAACAACCTCAGCAAAAATTCTGGCAGTCCGGACTACAAGGACCGCAATGGTAGGTCACGTCGTAACAAGAACAAACGCCGCGTTAACGGCGATAACACTAAGGATACGGCAGTCAACGCCGGATTCAGAGGCTCTAAACCCGGTCAGCGGAAAAAGCCATTTAAACGAACTACTCCGGGTCCGTCCAATTTGGACTGAATACTCGACCGCTCTTGCCAGATACATGGCACCCTCGAAAAGCCAGCTAACCACACCAACAGGGATTGTTGGGTGTTCAAGCAGGCCGGCAAGTTAATTGCCGAAAACAATGACAAGAGGCTGCATAGCGATGACGAGGAAGAGACCCGGCCGCCGAACAGCAGAGGACAGAAGGGTTTTCCCCCACAAGTGCGGACGGTAAACATGATATACGCGACCCACATACCCAAGAGGGGGCGGAAGCGTGCACTTAGGGACGTATATGCGATGGAGCCAGTCGCCCCGAAGTTCAATCCATGGTCCTCTTGCCCGATCACTTTCGATCGAAGGGACCACCCCACCAGTATCCGCCATGGCGGATTCGCCGCATTGGTTTTAGACCCAATCGTCGATGGATTTCACCTCACTAGAGTCCTGATGGACAGCGGCAGCAGCCTGAACCTGCTTTATTAGGATACAGTGCGCAAGATGGGCATAGACCCCTCAAGGATTAAACCTACAAAGACGACCTTCAAGGGCGTCATACCAGGAGTAGAGGCCAATTGTACAGGCTCAGTCACACTGGAAGTGGTCTTCGGATCCCCGGATAACTTCCGAAGCAAGGAGTTAATCTTCGACATAGTCCCGTTCCGCAGTGGCTATCACGCCCTGCTCGGATGAACCGCGTTTGCAAAGTTCAACACGGTGCCGCATTATGCATACCTCAAGCTCAAGATGCCAAGCCCTCGTGGAGTCATCACGGTCAACGGAAACACTGAACGCTCCCGAGGAGCACACAACGGCTCTCGCGGCGGAAGTACAGAGCAACCTCTTAAGGCAATTCTCGAGCCCGGACGTTAAACGGCCGGACATAGCCAAATGCGCCCGGAGTAACATACATCAAGACCATCTGGCACGTTCCGAGCATGCGTAGCAATGCGGCCCCAACCCCAGCCCTTGCATGATTGCAAGACTAGCCCTCCGCGTACATCATTACGCTCTGGAGATACCATGGGCATAGGGGGAGGGGCACGACCATGACAGGCCCAGAGTGCGGCTTAACCGCACCAGGGGCTCCCAAGTGTGTCGTTCTTTTTTTACTTTATTATTCTTATCCACAGGACTCTGTTCACCAGAGGCCTTGTCCGGCAGTGTATCTGCCGAACTCACGATGCAACAGCCAGGAAAGGACGAAGGCTACGACGAACACTCAGGTGGTCTCCATTATGAGCATTAAATCTGTTTAATAAACCATTCCGCAGCCTACCCCTGGAGGGAGACATGTCTATTAGTCCAATCCCTTGCTTACCGCACTATTTGTATCGTTCTGCACTCATAGCAGAATTCCTTGAATAAACAATGCATCACTTTTCGCTTATAATTGCATCCCTTTTCTTACATATATGTTCAATTATGACGTTTTGCATCCGTACACTTTGGTACGGCCAAATACACCAGGGGCTTATGTTCCCCGCATTATGGTGTGATAAGTCTGAACACTTTCACAAGTGCGGCACCCCGAACTTATAGCACTATATGCATCGGCTCTGAATCATGTCTTGGGTCAATAGTTGGGTTTGCCCGGCTCCCATGTTTTGGTACCTTACGTTCCGTTCTATCGGCTAAGGTAGCACTGGGAGAACCACTGCGATTGCGCCCCGGTTGAGCTGGGCGAACGCCTCAGTGGAGAAAGCTAAAACTGACCGTAATGATAAGGCGAGAGCTGGTCGCTGTTCGAGAGGTCTTTTCGAGTCCCTAAAGACTTATGCCGCTTCGAGCGAGGAACCGGCTGTGTCCGGCCCAGGCGTGGATAGCGCCCCGAACTCGGTCTTCTGAACACTAGGGGCTTCGCCGAAATTTAAAATTATAGAATTCTATGGCTAAGTGAGAGTGTTCAAGCATTATAAGTCCGGTTGCCTTGTTCGTCGTGTTGCGCGCCTCCCTAGATGGACCCAAAAATGGGAACAAGAGCGCTCAAGTTTATCCCGAACACCCCAGCACTCGTGGCATGGGGGTTGAAGCCGACGACTTGCCATCTCTCAGATTTGATAAACGGACGCACAGAAGGTAATATTTTAAATTAATAAGCGTTGCTTAGCGCATATGAACAAAGTTTTCAGCGCACAGGATAACTCATTGCGAGTTTACTCAAATATTACATCTTTGGGGCACTCGTCCGCAATCTTGCGGGCACCCTTCAGGACACTCTTATAATACAGTTCGGGCATACGATACTCCTTGCCCGCCGGCGGCGCGTCTGTCAGAAGCCTATCAGCATCCAGCCTGCCCCAGTGCACCTTTGCGCGGGCAAGGGCCCGACGGGTACCTTCAATGCAGGCGGAGCGCTTGATGACTTCCACCCAAGGGCATGCATCCACCAGCCGCCGCACGAGGCCGAAGTAGCTCCCAGGCATGGCCTCTTCAGGCCACAGCCGGACTATGAGGCCCTTCATGTCCTGCTCGGCTACCTTGTGGAGCTCGACCAGCTGCTTCAGCTGGTCGCTAAGGGGCACCGGATGTCCGGCCTCAGCATACTGAGACCAGAAGACCTTCTCCGTTGAGCTCCCCTCCTCGGCCCAGTAGAATGCGGCGGCATCGGACACGCTGCGAGGCAGATCTGCAAACGCTCCTGGAGAGCTCCGAATCCGGGTAAGTAACAGGTAATTCACATTCACATGCTTGCTTTGCATGAAAAATGCCTTACCCGCCGCTATTTTCTTCACCGCCTCAATCTCCTGGAGGGCCTTATGGGCCTCGGCCTTAGCGGCTTTGGCACTCTCAAGAGCCGAGGCAAGCTCGGACTCTCGAGTCTTCGAGTCGCGCTCCAAACTCTCATGCTTTTCCATGAGAGCCTGGAGCTCTTGCCGCACCTCCGCGCACCCGCGCCTCCTGCTTCTCTCGCTTCTCTCGCTCCGCTCGTTCCGCGGCCGCATTACGTTCAGCCGTGGACATGGCCTCCTTCAGGGTCGCCACCTCGTTCGTGGCCCCTGCAGTGCCCACGTTATCCTTGTTATTTCTATTGCAACCAAAATCCTTTTCTGTAAGGTACAAATTTAATACGGTGTTACTCACCTTCTTTGTCCTCGAGCTGCTTCTTGGCAAGGCCGAGCTCGTTCTCGGTCCACTCGAGGTCCTGCTTCAAAGCACCGACCTCTGCAGTCAATGCAGCAGAGGTCAGCAGCGCAGCCTGCAATCCCATATTGACATAATTTTTAGAACTCATGCGTATATCTTTTTAGATCCTCAGTCCGGCTTTTCTTTCCGAACACCGAACCGAGCATCAGGGGCTACTGTCTATGCGGTATTACATTACATATTTTAAAAACTTCTTACCTCAAAGCCTGTTAGAAGGCTGCTGCAGGCTTCGGTCAGCCCGCTCTTGGCGAGCTGAACCTTCTGAATCACCACACTCATGATAGTGTGGTGTTCTTCCTCGATGGAAGCGCCGTTGAGCGCCTCCAACAAGTTGTCCGGCGCCTCCGGTTGGACGGAGGCCGCCGGTGCCACGGTCTTGCCCTTCTTACGAAGGGGCCGCCTGCCGGACTCTGGAACCACTGCGGGTTCCGGGGCAGAGTCCGGTGCGAAGTCCGGGAGGTTGCCCTGTGGCACCTCCAGAGCCTCACCCTCCTGGCGGGTCCCCTCCTGGGATCCCACCTCGGCGTCCTCGGTGTCGCGAGGGGTGGAGGCGGTCGGAATGGAATCCACATCCGACGGAGCCAAGGAACCGCTCGAAGAAGCGGGAAAATCATCCTCGGCCGGACTACAGGTTGTATGCGGCATTAGAAGGACACTGTGTGGCGAAAAAGAGAAATTATAAATCATTCAGGAATCGGATACTTACGATCTTGCCGGGGGCTTGGCCCTTGAGGGCCACCCCTCGTCGCCGTCGTCGGCGTTGGCGGAGCTGTCCGGAGGAAGGGTCCTTCCCCTCTTGGACCCTTCGGCCTCCCCCGTTGGGGAAGCCTTCCTCTTCCTCTCTCCCCCCTCCTGGGGAGAGTCCTCTTTCTCCTCCTCATCTTCGGGGCAGGAGTCCGCCTCGGAGCCATTGGACGATGAGTCCGATACCACCTGGCGCCGGGAACTCCTTCGGGTTCCCGTGGCCTACTTCCTGACCTTCTTCTCTAGCACCACGTAAAGGGCCGGAACCAGCAGCCCCGTCAAACAGGTGTCCGCTGGGTCTTCGGGAAGGGGAGCCGGACAGTCAACCTGTCCAGACGTCCTCTGCCAGTCCTATTAAAGGCATTGGGAGTTTTAGATCCCACATAGAGTGAAACTATGAGAGAAATACGTGTCCCGTAAAGGATAACAAAGCTTACCTCGCCGGCCGGGCGCTTGGTGCTGAATCCGCGATCTTCAGTTGCGGATGCGGGGGCTTCTCCGCCCTTGAACAACACCCTCTAGGCAGCTTCGTACGTCGTGTCGAAGAGCCCGCTCAGGGTCCGGTGCTGTGCCGGATCAAACTCCCACAAATTGAAGGCCCGTTGTTGGTAGGGGAGAATCCGGCGGACGAGCATGACCTGGATCACGTTGAAAAGCTTAAGCTTCTTGTTCACCAGGGTCTGGAGATAGGACTGGAGTCCTGTCAGCTCCTCCGAACTACCCCATAGCAAGCCCTTCTCTTTCTAGGAGGTGAGCTGCATGGGGATACAAGATCTGGACTCGGGGGCCGCTGCCCATTTAGGGTCACGCGGCTCGGTGATGTAGAACCACCCCGATTGCCACCCTTTGACGGACTCCACGAAGGCACCCTCGAGCCAGAGGACGTTGGGCATTTTGCCCACCATGGCGCCTCCGCACTCCGCTTGGACGCCCTTCACCACCTTCGGCTTGACATTGAAGGTCTTTAGCCACAAGCCGAAGTGGGGCTGGATGCAGAGGAAGGCCTCGCACACGACGATAAACGCCGAGATGTTGAGGATGAAGTTTGGCGCCAGATCGTGGAAGTCCAGGCCGTAGTAGTACATGAGCCCCCGGACGAAGGGATGAAGTGGGAAGCCCAGTCCGCGGAGGAAGTGGGAAAGGAATACGACCCTCTCATGGGGCCTGGGGGTGGGGATGAGCTGCCCCTCGTCAGGCAGCCGGTGCGCGATGTCGCTGGACAAGTATCCGGCGCCGCGTAGCCTCTCGATATGCCCCTCCGTAACGGAGGAGGCCATCCATTTGCCTCCCACTCCGGACATGGCTGGAGAAGGTTGAGACGAGATGTGCGGACTTGGGCGCTGGAGCTCGAGTGCGCGGAGATGGATAAGCAAAGGAGGAAGAAGGCGTAGGTAAAAAAGGTGGATCCTTGTCCCCTATATATGGGCGGGCGAAGACTATGCGTCCCCACCAGCCTGGTAAAACTCGCTTATCTCCCAAGCGCCACAATCAATGGCGCGGTTGGGTTACCCACGTCCGTATTGATGGGAATCCCGGAATAAGGGGAACACGATCTCTGCTTCGACAAGACGTGCCAAGGAAACCGCTTCGCTAAACACGCTGAGGTGGTATAATAAAAAAACGATTCAAGTGAAGGCTTGGTGGTGGTGTGACATCGTGCCACAAAATACGTCAGCAGATTGAACTTGTGTACATATTATTTTGGAATGTGGAATTTATTTTGCAGAGCCAGACACTATCCTGGAGTTCGCAATCTTCTATGAATTATTCGGAGGAGGAACCCGCCTTGCAATGCCGAACAATATGCGCGTCGGACTCATCGTCATTGAAGCCTGGTTCAGGGGACTGAGGGAGTCCTGGACTAGGGGGTGTCCGAATAGCCGGACTATCATCATCGGCCGGACTTCAAGACTATGAAGATACAAGATTGAAGACTTCGTCCCGTGTCCGGATGGGACTTTCCTTGGCGTGGAAGGCAAGCTTGGCGATACGGATATGTAGATCTCCTACCATTGTAATCGACTCTGTGTAACCCTAGCCCTCTCCGTTGTCTATATAAACCAGAGGGTTTTAGTCCGTAGGACGAACAACCATTACAACAATCATACCATAGGCTAGCTTCTAGGGTTTAGCCTCCTTGATCTCGTGGTAGATCCACTCTTGTACTACCCATATCATCAATATCAATCAAGCGGGAGTAGGGTTTTACCTCCATCGAGAGGGCCCGAACCTGGGTAAAAACATCGTGTCCCTTGTCTCCTGTTACCATCCGCCTAGACGCACAGTTCGGGACCCCCTACCCGAGATCCGCCGGTTTTGACACCGACAACCGTCATCTTCTGTTTTGACCAACATCCATGTCAATCCATCAGACTGTTTAGTACGACCCGGCCAAAATTATCTGACCACTACCATGCTCCACCCTGCAACGTGTCCGCCCCACACATCTCTGTGCATTGGTTTTGACGCCCTGTGTATGCATGATTTGCACGACGCACTCCAAGCTCCTACAAACCTTATACGCGCGCCGCCATCCTTGAAACTTGTCCCAAATTCCTTCCTAAATGGAAAAATCGTACATATGTTGTTTTATTGACAACAAGCAAGGTATCTTCTCTTCCACTTTCTTGATCAGATCTCGCGGGAAGAGTGAACTAGTAGGCTTCTTGATCCTCCAATCAGTTATAGTCACAAAGCCCACACATTCCAATTCGATCATAACATGACTAGTTTCCTAAGGCATGACTTATCTTCCCAGAATAGCAAGCATATCGTAGCTATTTCACATAGTGTCCTGAGATATTAGTAGCTCTAGTCAATGTTGGCCTTACTCTTCCCTTTCCTTATGCTAAGTGGCAACCTCTTGTTTAAGATTGCGGAATCCTATTTGTGTATCAGAAGACTATGGTGACCCGTAGATCTTCCGTTTCGCCGAAATTCATTGATTGTCATTTCTAAATTGACAGAGCTTTCTTCTCATGTGACTCTTGGATTGAAAAGAGGCCGCTGGACTGGACCACGGCTGAAACTGCCTGGCATGTAGTAAAAGATTTTATCAGGGATTCTCGAGTCAAACGACTACCATGCATAGCATAGAGCTAGAAGCTGCACTAGTGTACAGAGTAGACTAGATGTGAACACGGGCGGACATTGGCTATGTATGGGGCACTCAGTAATCACTATTAGCAAGAAACAACTAGCAGAAAGAAAGATGAACACACTTTCACTCCTTGCTCTTCAACACGTACTCACACGAGGGACTCTCAAATCTCTATTTCAGACCATAATCTTTCGATCCCTTTATCGAAGTGATTGATAGCAGGGCTAAAAAATCATAGGGATTCTTCTATTTTTAGTGTGAACTCACTTCTATTCTATATCAAGATAGGGGCTTCAGTACTTGGCTAACTGCCCGGTGGAAGACCTGGTTCTACCACACAAGGGCAGCTTTCGTAGTCCAGGATTATTTTCCTCATATGTAATTTCTCCTCAATGTGGAAATGTCCGATCTTATTCCAAAATAGAAGGTCTTCATAAAGGGCTGTCTTGTTTCAAGAATATAGGTACCGACATCTCTTTTCAGCCGAGGAACAATACAATCTCATTTTGTTCCATTTTTAGTAAAATAGTGAAGGATATTCCATTAATAATGCCAAAAAGGGTGGAGGGGATACGTATTTGTTGTTCTGGTCGATTAGGGGGTGCAGAAATGGCTAGAACTGAATGCAAGAAGTAGTGGTGTCTTTCTTTCCATTACAAACGACACGCTTCGCCTGCTCCCTTCCTATGTCCATTAGCGCTCCTGTCCAGAGCAAAGAGAAAGCACTGCCAAAGCAGCATGAGCAGGCTTCTATTGCAACGCAACAATAGAGCAGGCGCGTCGCCCACAATTTTTTTTCCTATTATCAACGGTCAGCTCTGATACAAACCAGGGGAAGTATAACCTGGAACGTCTTCTTTATACTCGAACGTCGTTGCCTTTCCAACTCGAAAGAACGAAGTTGTGAATAAAGAAATTCTCGATTGTGTGGGTGTGAAGTCTACCGTCAAGCTAGTTTCTAGTCAGTCTGCTCTTTCTTTCTCATGGCATGGACTCTAACCACAGTTTCTCCTTCTAGTGGATCGTGATTTGGTCTGTCGTCCTCCTCATTATAGTCCTCCTAGAATCCAAGGCAAATTAGATGGATGATATTTTGAAGGGAGAAATCCGCTTTGAATAAAAAGATCTTTACTTCACACAATCTTGATTTAAATTAACATTTGGTGAATCGGGCATCTCGGACAAAGAAAATAACAAGAAGAGATGGGAAGACCCTTCATGGTCCTGCTCCCTGGTCTCTACCGTGCTTACCGCCCCTCGTAGGGGCCAGCGTACCCATACCGAAAATGATTTTCTCTTTTGTGGGCGCTTTCGACTAGGCTCTCGTTAAGGAATTGGCCCAAACAAGATCGAGATTCCCGCGAGAATTGCTAGGCCGCCTGCAGTGAAATTGCAAGAATCACTTTATACGCTATTTTGAAATTGAATGAATTGAGCAACTGTATTTCCCCAGGACTCCATTGGAAAAGGGGCTTTTTTTGTATGCAAGTGATGATCGATTGGCGGAGAAGCCGCTCCCGTGTGGGGTGGCTGTGAGAATGATTCTAAGTCTTCCTGACCAGACCCATGTGGAACTTGCAAATAAATAGGTTTGTAAGTTCCTAGCTGAGTAATAAGATAAGTACCTTTGTAATAATCTAAAACCTTTCACCTTCTCTTTCTAGATATAGCAGCCTACCCATATTGATAGTGGAATTATTGATCGCCTCTTTCAGATAGCCCATTTTGAATAAGTGTTATGGGTAAGGGCTTGACCTACCAGTTGAATGGAATCTACCATTCTTTATGCTCTCGCTAGCTTTGAACTTGTTGGTACCAGTAATCAAACCCAGAGGCCTCTACGACAGAAGAGATTCTTCCTCGTTTCTGCCCGGACAATTCCATCAAATAAATAAAATTAGAAGTGAAGAGGAAAATGCATAACCAGAAGAAAGAGATATCGTGATGTAAAATGATCATGGGGACACATTGTTTTTAGGACCGGCAATTTCCTGCACTCCTTAAACCAAGAAAAAGATACATACTAGTTTCCATAGGTAGGCATATGTCACAACTTCTTTAGGACATGACTGACTTGCTTATCACAAGTCGTCTCCCGAAAAGGCAAATATCGAGACTGAGATGTTGCTTGGAGTCTTCATTCTCTAGGGTAGAGCTCACTACCACTCATTTTCGGACGGAGATGTAATAATACTGAGCTATTCTTCGATTTCCTTGCTTGCGAGATCAAAAATTGGGTATCGAACAAAGAAATCTGCTCACGGTACCTCTTACCTCAAAACTTCTATTGGATCTGGGATTAGAAGAATTCCAATTTGAATGTGCTCATATCCAACTACCCGAAGGGACGATATCAGGAAAAGCAAACGGTGCATGGGCGGTTTCAAGTTGTTTTGGTTGCGCGGCTTTCGATCACTGTGTCAGCAGAGCTCTAATGCTTCTATAAAGTGAGAAATTATGGTACCTTCATGTCTACCTTTCCCAAGGGCTAGCTCAATTCCAAAGAAATGCAAGCAATCGTGCTGGACTCCCGCCGCCTGCTAGGCTCCGGTTCCTCGATCTTCCTATTGGTGGCATGGTCATGGCTTTCATTCATTCATTTCATTCTTTATTCCATTGTGGAATCAAAGCACTCAAAGGATTTAGAATCCTTTTACCAACCAGTCAGAACCAATATTTCTCTGTTATATTTTGTTTTTTCTTTGTCAGCTAGCACAATTTGGATTTCGTGTCCAATGCGCTAACGCTTTCTTTAGTTTTCTTGCTCTTTCTCCGGGCTTTGACCATGTCTCCCGAACAATTTCAGTACATATGGCGCAAGACTATTCCACATATATATCGAGGTTGGAATGGGATCAGGTGTTTTCACGTCTCACCATAGTGCCCGGTTTGTCTTGATTGGTGATTGATAAACAAGAAGGAAAATGGAAAAGTAGAAAATCTACATGTTTATATCGTTGAGGTCCTTAGTTTAGTCAAGTAGGTTCCCCTACGGCTACCTTGTTAGAACTTCACCCCAGTCGAAGACCCCACCGTGGTATGCGCCAATAAGACCACCAAAGGCCTTTGTGGCACTAGTGATACACAGAAGCCATGGGTGATCATTGGTCTGATGCTTCGGGCGAAACCAATTCCCAGGGTGTGACGGGCGGTGTGTATAGGGCTCGAGTACATATTTAGCAAGGCATGCTGATCTACGATTACTAGCGATTTCAACTTCATGTTCCCGAGTTGCAGAGAACAATTTGAACTGAGGCAATCTTTCCGGATTCGCTCTGCCTTACAGCCTTGCTTCCCATTGTAATTGCCATTGTAGCACGTGTGTGGCCCCGCCCATAAGGGCCATGCGGACTTCACGTTATCCCCACCTTCCTCCAGTATCTCACTGGCAGTCCCTCGTGAGTGTGCCACACACCTTTTTCTTTGTTTCGGAGCGGGGTGTGTACTATTACCACTACGTTCCACACCATCGGGCGGCTGGCCTTCATGCTGAGTCTTCCTCTGCCACCAACTCGATGTCGTCGTAACCAATTTCAACCAAACCTACATGCTCACAGGTACTTTGACGTCACTATAGGGAGGTCTCCGTGGGTCTTGCCAGACGACTTTGGTTCACACGTGAAAGTGCTTCGAAAGGCACCGGCTCCCAATGGTGAAATTCTTGCTGAAAGCACAGCTACGCGCCGGCACTCAATCAATTAGTAGCGTTGGCACATCACTCGGATCCTCGACTCACTTCGGTGGCAATTTCTCCTTAGGCACATGTCTCAGCAACACAAAACGAGGGTTTCGCTCGTTATAACACTTGACCAAACATATCACGACCGAGCTGACGACAGCCATGCAACACATGTATGAAAGTCAGTACCATCCTGTGAGTCAGTTATTGGAAAGATATCACTATCAGCCTCACATCAATCTTTAGGAAAATGCAGACACAGTAGTTTTTTTGAAACTTGTTCAGACACCGCAAGCAACTACCAGTATCGATCTTCTAAAGAAATGACCTTCGTTGCCGAAGTGATAGACAAACAATTCTATAGCGTACTTGGACTAGCGACACATTTCTCCATATATGAAATTCAATTCATCCAACATCAAAGAGAAGCTCAAGGTTGGGATCAAAGATCAGCTACAGATCGGGCTGGCATTCATCATAGTCGAAAGCTTACATTTGACTTAAACATTTACTTTTCACTATATCTGTAAGAATGCCTGACAGAGAATCAGCAATAGTATGCATTTTGCACGCATTTCTCATCGAGTGCAACTACTTGAATAAACTGGAAGTTTTAAACCAAGTACTCTTGAAATAGCTACCCCCTGGGATGGAAAAAGAGGCTCAGGTTTTAGCCCTCCTTTTTACCCCGGAAGTCATTGTTCGTCTTTTGATATGAGAGGATGGCAAGTGTCCGCAATGACTTGGAGACTTAGCCAATTGGTTACATATTCTAGACTGATCGATCAGATCACATCATCTCGAGCAAAGAGCTGAGAGCAGAGAAGTGACATCGCTTCGACACTCCTTCCTCTTTTCATTATGAAACCAATATCAAGCAAGATATGCAGAAGAGGGCGACTCCCTGGATTGAACACATAAAGTAGTGTGAAGATCCCCTCTATGCGAGAGAGAGGTTCTCGGAAATGATGGAGCTATTGGTTTTGGTCATTGTACGCTTGATTGCTAAACCGCACTTTCTATTTATCAGTTCAGTCATAAACCTTTTTTCTCTTATTTCTTTCTTTGCTCCTCTTCCTTCTATTCAGTATCCATAGATCCAGTACTGGCATCGTACAAGCCAAAAGGAGATTCAGATTCTATAGTTAGCTTTGATGAAAGAATGGAGATATCATGAATAAATTATTACCTTTAAGCAAGAAAGGGAATGAAAGGAACCATAAGCTAGAATATTGGTATACAGAGTGATGTGGTACCTTGTACAACAGAAAACTCTTGCCCCTTTTCTTTCTTAATAGAAAAATGCTCCATGGAATAAAATCCACATTACCAAATCTGAATTTTTGGATGAAAGATTATTATTGTTGTTATCACCTTTCACGCTAGCTTCCCCTTCACTCGAAGTACACTTCCAGTGCACTTCTCACCACTCAACCACTTTATCTTTAACCTAACCACCTTCTAAAACTTCCACGGGAAAGCCAGTAGAGTATGCCTTGGTTTAAGAGAGGAGGCATCTGGATAGCTAGGGATAGGGGATTCCAGTCACTTGGTAAACAAGGGTGGATAGCCAACATAGGGATATAAGGGAGTTGTAGGATGCCAGAGAAAGCACTGAATAAGTTAAGAAGCATCAGGCAGACCTTTCTTCAGAGTTAGCAATGGTAGTTCGGATAGCAAAGCACCAACAAGCGGATAAGGCTAGGCATGTCAGTAATAGGCAGGAAAATAAAGGAATAACAAGAAAGCCATGATGCACCCGACTTGGTTGAAAAAAGATTTGGAAGATCTTAACTTCAATTCTTTTCTCTATGTTCTGAACCCGATGAGCTGAGGACAATGAAGCAATGGAAAGAACGATGACCTAGGAGGTAGTAGTAGTACAAAGTCGGAAGGTGGTTTGATTCTGAAGTTGACTGAGGAGACGGACCACGTGACAGTAAGCAAAATGTATATTTTGACTGCTCAAGGCGATGAGACGGGTAGAGGACAAAAGCAAGGTGCCCCGCATTATCAGTTGCTGATTCTCAGGCTGATTCTACTTGGTTGGTAGAAAATCTACTTATCCAGGAACAGGTGATGGAACATACGAAGGACACACGTGCTACAAAGAAATATGAGATTCTCAAAACAGGGAAGGCTACGGATACACATGGGGCTAGGCTAACAAGTATCTTCGTTTGACCCTGGATTCATTGTTTCATGCAGGAGTCAAGCTCTACTGGTCGGCCTGAGACGGAGCATCGGAAGCGAATCAAAATAATCTGGTTGGGATTGAACACTACGGCTTGGAGTTGTGTTAGGGTTGCTCGAGTCACCTTACTCCAGGTGGGATGCCGCTCTTATCTTAAGGGTAGGAAAGCTTTTCTCTTATGGGAATAAAGGCAAGAGAAATTCAACTATAAGCAAGGTCGAAGCTCTTGTGAGTGAGAAATAGGTAGCTGGTAGGAAGCCAGGGAGTTTATTTCGCTGTGTATAGTGCGGGTCATGGAAATAGAGAATACTTATCATTCGGATTGAAGACCCTATTTTTCATTTTCTTTGCACGATGTTGTGCATGTGTACCGGTCTGTCCTCCCTACTCTACCTTTTGTTATTTCTCTTCATAGACATTGGGTCGGAATGCCCTTAGCTCTCTATAAGGAAGGACTGCAAACAATAGGTTTGGTTTTTGTAGGCAGAGCGCTATCCATTTGCTTATTATTGAAGCAGCCAAGCAGCATCTTATGCACGGGCTCTGCTATCCCCTTACAGCTGGGTTTGCCATTTCAAAATGGAGACTCAGATCAAGAGAAAGCACCCCACCATATCTAGCTAGCAAGGGGGCCCCCTTTTCAATGTGGAGACACGGAAAGGGAAAGGATTGTGTAGGCTGGTACTGAATTTCAAATAGGTTGCCTTCAGTAATCTGAGTAGGTAAGTAGGGTGCAAGTGATTATGCTAGAAGGGCCAAGTGGAGATGCTAGTGTTTCATCTCTTCCTATGCTTTTTTCCATACTTTTCTTGCAGTACTTCAGTAAAGCTACCCCATTTTAGTAAGATAGGGATTCGAAATATCAGCATTTTCACAGGTCCTTGTCAAGCTGCAGTAGAATCAGATTTGAGTATAGCATCATTTAGTTGGAGTTCTGAAATAATCTGGATCCCCTTTGCTATTTTAGCAATCACTGCTGCTCAGTTTCATCCCTTTCTGAGGTAGAAAACCCATCCATATATGTACGAATGAGAGATGTCTTCCGCCCCAGAGAACCCTCTTCTCTCCCTCCTTAGGAAAAGATATAGGTAGAGGAGGTAGAAAATAATAGATACCGCGAAATCATTCAATCCATAAGTTTTTGTTTTTTCGATCGGAATTTGGGTCAGTTGAACACTTATTTTCTCTTTCAAAAGGTTCTTGGGATCTCCAATTCCTTTTTTTCACAACAAATCTCACTTGCCTTCTTTTAGCTTTGCACGGCACCGCATGTCTCCAGACCGCGCCACGCGCGTAGCGAGCTTCCGCTCGGCCTCCAGAACCCTGCATCTGGCCGCTCTCAGGCCGACTGGGAGCTCCTATTTGACGCATTTTGCGTCGAATAGCGAGCCGACGCACGCAGTGACGCCCAACTGGGCCGGCCCATGGTGTAGCGATCCCGTTTGTACCGTAGCACAATAATTTGAGTGTCTAAAAAGAGAAAAAACACGTCCCAGCTGGGAATCGAACTATAGACCTGTTGATCGCAAGAAGAGTATGCAAACCAGTCGACCAGACAAACGTTCATGACGAAAGTTCAGTTCGTAACATTAAGAACACAATAAAACGCAGAATCAGAGAGTTTTTTTTTTGCTTTTTCTATCTTTTCCTGGAAATTTTTGAATGCGAGTAATGTTTAAAAATCTGACAACTGTTTGAACAACTGTTTGAAGATGTTCTCAAAATTCAAAAATTGTTCTCGTTACACAAAAAAGTTCAAACTTTTCGAATTTCAGAAAATGTACCGGATTTCAATTTTTTGTTCACATATTAAAAAATGTTCGTGCTTCCAAATTTGTTCGGGATTTTTCAAAATATGTTCTCAAGATTCAAAACATGTCCGTGCTTTAAAAAATTGTTCACACTTCCAAATTTGTTCATTGATTTTTAAAATTGTCCTTCATTTCAAAATTTGTTCTAAAGATTCAAAAAATGTTCGTGCTACAAAAAATAGTCCGCGCTTCCAAATTTGTTCTCAAGATGCAAACATCGTTCGTGCTATAAAAAATTATTCACAAATTCAAAAAATGTACATGTTTTCAAAAAATGTTTGGGAAATTCAAAATTTGTTCGTTTTCATAAAATTTGTTCACATATTCAAAAAATGTTGATGTGTCGAAATGAAGAACATGAACAATTTTTGGATCTATGAACAATTTTGGTGAAAGGGAACATTTTTTGAAAAAGCAAATTTACAAACTTTTTTCAAATTGCAAACATTTTTTAAAAACGCAAACAAGTTTTGAAACATGAACATTTTTTGAAAAATGGAACCAAGTTTCGAAACATGCACAAAATTTTGAAAATCTGAACATATTTTGAAATTATGAATATTTATTAACAAATAAATACAAAATTTGAAATTCTAAACATTATTTTAAGATGTAAATTTTTTCTGAAAATATGAACAAATTTTGAAATCCTAACTTTTTTTGAAAATTCTCAAAATTTTGAATTTATGTAAAATAGAAAAAGAAACAGAATAAAGGAAAAGGGAACAAGGAAAAGAAAAAACATTTAAGAAAAAAGTTGTAAAAAAATTGGAAAAAAGAAAAACCTGGTTTAGGAACCTCCTAGAAGGTTCCCAGACCGGAAAAGACCGGCTGAAACCTCCTAGAAGGTTCCCAAAATCTGGAAAGCCGAACGCGTTAACAGGCCCGCCCGGTTCTACGCTCGCTCGCGATCTCCTGTGCGATAGGTCGACATTCTGATGCAGAATGCATCATACAGGGTTTTCCAGGCCGACCTGCCCAGCAGTGCGCTTCCACACTTTTCTTTGCTCGACCTGCTAGCTAGGCCGAAGCGTCTAGCTGCCTCATCCCGTAAACCATGCCTCAACCAGGACAGTAGAGGCTCTGATACCACTTGTTCGAATTATTCTGAGGCACTTCGTCGATCATCCGAGGACCAAGCAATCACATGAGTCCATATCCTATCTACACAGTCTAATTCAAGTCTAACTATAACCTACCTTGTACAAATAATATTCGACACAACTCTAACAAGTTTGCCGGGGCAGATGACAACACACAGTTTTTCCATAAAATTGTAAATGGAAAGCATACAAAGAAGAAAAAATTCACCTTACAAGATAAGGATACAATTGTAGGGCATCAGAACCTAAAATTGTACATCTCTAACTATTACAAAAAAGTTTTTGGAGCACCAGAGGATAATTTTGTGTCGCTCGATGAGTATGTGGTTAGGCACTTACCATGGCTAGGTGCAAACGAGAACAATAGGACAAATGAAGAAGTGTTTGAAGCGATAGCACAAATGAAGAACAATAGGACACCAGGACCGCATGGTTTCCTGGCAGAGACCCCCACATCCAAACAAGGAGAGGACGACCCACAACCCGAATAAAAAGCTCAACAACAAATAAACCCAACATGCACTCGTGAGTGACAGACAAATGAGGAACATCTATGACGTTGAGTTTCGTGCAAGATCAGACAGCCAGAAAATTCAACCTAAAGGGGTAGCGTGTCGACGGCGATCACATCGACTTTGGGTAAAAACGTAGTGCCAGAGGGGTTACCGGAACCCCCCGGGGGAACTAATGGGCCACCATGGGCCTTATTGGAGAGAGAGGAGGGCCGCCAGGGCAGGCCGCGCCCCCGCCCCCCCTTAGCAGTCCGAATTGGACAAGGGAAGGGGGGCGGCGCCCCCTTTCCTACTCCCTCTCCCTCTCCTTCCTTCCCCCTCTCTCCCTTTTGGTGGAATCCTACTAGGACTAGGAGTCCTAGTAGGACTCGCCTCTTGGGCAAAATTAAGTTCCTCATTACTCTACTTTGTGCTTCCAACTTCCAGAGTATCCGTTCAACACCATCACACACCGACATGTCTGTGTGAAAGTGAACAACTATCTGATTGGATGCCACATATAAGTATTACCTGAACTCAACATCCTCACTCCTTCTTGACCGTTTGTCTAAAACTTGAAGGAATTGCACCGCCACCCTATGTCACCCTGAGTCAAATTTGCATTTGTATCATCCTGTTCATGGATAGTATCTGACATGTCCCATAGCTATAGCACTCCACCAACTTCTGTACTTGTCATTCACACTTTGCTATGTGCACTGAACACCACAGAATATACGACCATGTACTCCCTCAGCTTTTGACCAATTCAGACTTTCGGCCGCTTTCTCAGATTCCCCATGGTCAACTCTCGTCTATCAACTGGCACCAATAGACCCAGTCACCAACTTGAACCTGGTACTCGTCAACACTGCTTCAGCACCCTCTCCACACTCTGTCTGACCACATGTCTGACCACCAGTGTCTAGGTCTGTCGCTATGTCTCGTGCTTACCGCATGCCTCGCCACTATCACCGCGTCGAGCCTCTACTGTCCTAGTCGAGTCTCCAGGGTCACGAACCCACACCAGTCAACCCCCACTGTAGAGAACCACCAATCATCACCGACCGATGTCGAGTATCATGTTTCAATCAGACCACTAGCCCCAGTCCAATCCACATGTCTCTTGCTATCCCGCCGAAATAGGCTTCGATTCTCCGAAATCTTACACCGTAGCCCCTCCATTAGCATAGAGTGAAGTCTTCCGCTAGACTCCAGGTCCACCTTCAACATGACTCCATGTAGCTATGCTATGCTACCCCATGCCCCGTCGACTTCAAGCTCTAATGGGTACACTTCCTTGACCCAACCCTGCGCCATAGTCTTGTTGAAGCCGCACAAGCCCTCAGGCCTGCACCACGTGTTTCCCGCCCCAGAAGCTGGCCACCATCAGTATCACGCTCCTATGTCTTCGTCGCTGAAATCACCGTTGAGGTAGTCCTGGACTAGGGGGTGTCCGGATAGCCGGACTATCATCATCGGCCGGACTCCAAGACTATGAAGATACAAGATTGAAGACTTCGTCCCGTGTCCAGATGGGACTTTCCTTGGCGTGGAAGGCAAGCTTGGCGATACGGATATGTAGATCTCCTACCATTGTAACCGACTCTGTGTAACCCTAGCCCTCTCCTTGTCTATATAAACCGGAGGGTTTTAGTCCGTAGGACGAACAACCATTACAACAATCATACCATAGGCTAGCTTCTAGGGTTTAGCCTCCTTGATCTCGTGGTAGATCCACTCTTGTACTACCCATATCATCAATATCAATCAAGCAGGAGTAGGGTTTTACCTCCATCGAGAGGGCCCGAACCTGGGTAAAAACATCGTGTCCCTTGTCTCTTGTTACCATCCGCCTAGACGCACAGTTCGGAACCCCCTACCCGAGATCCGCCGGTTTTGACACCGACATTGGTGCTTTCATTGAGAGTTCCTCTGTGTTGTCACCGATAGGCTTGATGGCTTCTTCAATCAACAACAACGCAGTCCAGGGTGAGACTTTTCTCCCTAGACAGATCTTCGTGTTCGGCGGCTTCGCACTGCGGGCTAATTCGCTTGGCCATCTGGAGCAGATCGAAAGCTACGCCCCTGGCCATCAGGTCAGGTTTGGAAGCCTAAACTTCACGGCTAACATCCGTGGAGACTTGATCTTCGATGGATTCGAGCCACAACCAAGTGCGCCGCACTGTCACGGTGGGCATGATTTAGCTCTGCCACCGGATAGTGCCTTGGAGGCCGCACATGAGTCCGCTCCGACCCATAGTTCGGAGCCGACCGCGCAGATTGAGGACAGGTGGCTGGACACCGCCTCGGGGGCTGCAACTTCTACAGCGATGGAGCCGAATACTAACATTGTCCTTTGCAAAGCTCGTGACTCCGAGGTGCCGGACTCCTCGCCGGACTCCGAACCTCCTGCGCCCCTGCCAATCGAATCCGATTGGGCGCTGATCATGGAGTTCACTGCTGCGGACATCTTTCAGCACTCACCCTTTGGCGACATCCTGAATTCGCTAAAGTATCTCTTGTTATCGGGAGAGCCCTGGCCGGACTGCGGTCAGGATGGTTGGGATACGGACGACGAAGGAATTCAAAGCCCACCCACCACCCACTTTGTAGCCACTGTCGATGATTTAACCGACATGCTAGACTACGACTCCGAAGACATCGACGGTATCGACGACGATGCCAGAGACGACACTGAACCAGTGCCTACGGGGCACTGGAAGACCACCTCGTCATACAACATATACATGGTGGACATCCCAAAGGATGGGAACAACGAAGAAGCAGCGGAGGCAGATTCCTCTAAGAAACAGCCCAAGCGCCGACGTCAGCGGCGCCGCTTTAAATCCCGCCACAGCAAGAATGGAGATTCCGGCACCGGAGATAATAACACCCTAGAGAGTGCCGAAGACAACCCCCTCCAGCAAGATTCAGCACAGGAGGACAGAGACGCCAGCCCTCAAGAGAGAGCGGCAGACGAGGAGATAGAGGACGATAATTACATGCCTCCCTCCGGAGACGAGGCAAGCCTCAACGACGACAGATTCGTCGTGCCCGAGGATCCCGTTGAACAAGAGCGTTTTAAACGCAGGCTAATGGCCACGGCGAACAGCCTAAAAAAAAGCAGCAACAACTTCGAGCTGATCAAGACCTGCTGACCGACAGATGGACCGAGGTCCTCGCGGCCGAAGAGCATGAACTCGAACGCCCCTCCAAAAGCTACCCAAAACGCAAGTTGCTCCCCCAATTAGAGGAGGAGGCATACAAACCTTCATCACCAGCGCACAATACGGCTGACCGACCACCTTGTGGCCGCGACAGAGAGGCATCTAGGCCCTGCACCAGAACCATACCCCGGCACCGCTCGAAAAGCGCGAAGCCACGGGGGAATGCGCCGGACTTGCGACACGTATTGGAGGACAAGGCAAAACAATCAAGATCTATCTACGGATCACGTGGGCGCCCCATGATCCACGACGACTACCGTCGCGCCGGATGCAGCAACTCCGGCCGGGCCGAATACATCAGACAAAGCTCTCTTGAGCTACGTCGTGATATTGCCCAGTACAGAGGCGCCGTACACCCACTATGCTTCATAGATGAAGTAATGGATCATCAAATCCCTGAAGGGTTTAAACCCGTGAGCATTGAATCCTATGATGGCACAACGGACTCCGCGGTTTGGATCGAAGATTATCTCCTTCATATCCATATGGCCCGCGGTGACGGTCTCCACGCCATCAAGTATCTCCCACTCAAGCTTAAAGGACCAGCTCGGCATTGGCTTAATAGCTTGCCAGCAGAATCAATTCGGTGTTGGGAGGACCTGGAAGCCGCATTTCTCGACAACTTCCAGGGCACATATGTGCGACCACCAGACACCGATGACCTAAGCCACATAATTCAGCAGCCAGACGAATCGGCCAGACAGTTCTGGACACGGTTCTTAACAAAGAAAAATCAAATCGTTGACTGTCCGGATGCAGAGGCCCTCGCAGCCTTCAAACACTACATCCGCAATGAGTGGCTGGGCTGGCACCTAGGACAGGAAAAGCCAAAATCCATGGCAGCCCTCACATCACTCATGACCCGCTTCTGTGCGGGGGAGGACAGTTGGCTAGCCCGCAGTAACAACCTCAGCAAAAATTCTGGCAGTCCGGACTACAAGGACCGCAATGGTAGGTCACGTCGTAACAAGAACAAACGCCGCGTTAACGGCGATAACACTAAGGATACGGCAATCAACGCCGGATTCAGAGGCTCTAAACCCGGTCAGCGGAAAAAGCCATTTAAACGAACTACTCCGGGTCCGTCCAATTTGGACTGAATACTCGACCGCTCTTGCCAGATACATGGCACCCTCGAAAAGCCAGCTAACCACACCAACAGGGATTGTTGGGTGTTCAAGCAGGCCGGCAAGTTAATTGCCGAAAACAATGACAAGAGGCTGCATAGCGATGACGAGGAAGAGACCCGGCCGCCGAACAGCAGAGGACAGAAGGGTTTCCCCCCACAAGTGCGGACGGTAAACATGATATATGCGACCCACATACCCAAGAGGGGGCGGAAGCGTGCACTTAGGGACGTATATGCGATGGAGCCAGTCGCCCCGAAGTTCAATCCATGGTCCTCTTGCCCGATCACTTTCGATCGAAGGGACCACCCCACCAGTATCCGCCATGGCGGATTCGCCGCATTGGTTTTAGACCCAATCGTCGATGGATTTCACCTCACTAGAGTCCTGATGGACAGCGGCAGCAGCCTGAACCTGCTTTATCAGGATACAGTGCGCAATATGGGCATAGACCCCTCAAGGATTAAACCTACAAAGACGACCTTCAAGGGCGTCATACCAGGAGTAGAGGCCAATTGTACAGGCTCAGTCACACTGGAAGTGGTCTTCGGATCCCCGGATAACTTCCGAAGCAAGGAGTTAATCTTCGACATAGTCCCGTTCCGCAGTGGCTATCACGCCCTGCTCGGATGAACCACGTTTGCAAAGTTCAACACGGTGCCGCATTATGCATACCTCAAGCTCAAGATGCCAGGCCCTCGTGGAGTCATCACGGTCAACGGAAACACTGAACGCTCCCGAGGAGCACACAGCGGCTCTCGCGGCGGAAGTACAGAGCAACCTCTTAAGGCAATTCTCGAGCCCGGACGTTAAACGGCCGGACATAGCCAAATGCGCCCGGAGTAACATACATCAAGACCATCTGGCACGTTCCGAGCACGCGTAGCAATGCGGCCCCAACCCCAGCCCTTGCATGATTGCAAGACTAGCCCTCCGCGTACATCATTACGCTCTGGAGATACCATGGGCATAGGGGGAGGGGCACGACCACGACAGGCCCAGAGTGCGGCTTAACCGCACCAGGGGCTCCCAAGTGTGTCGTTCTTTTTTTACTTTATTATTCTTATCCACAGGACTCCGTTCACCAGAGGCCCTGTCCGGCAGTGTATCTGCCGAACTCACGATGCAACAGCCAGGAAAGGACGAAGGCTACGACGAACACTCAGGTGGTCTCCATTATGAGCATTAAATCTGTTTAATAAACCATTCCGCAGCCTACCCCTGGAGGGAGACATGTCTATTAGTCCAATCCCTTGCTTACCGCACTATTTGTATCGTTCTGCACTCATAGCAGAATTCCTTGAATAAACAATGCATCACTTTTCGCTTATAATTGCATCCCTTTTCTTACATATATGTTCAATTATGACGTTTTGCATCCGTACACTTTGGTACGGCCAAATACACCAGGGGCTTATGTTCCCCGCATTATGGTGTGATAAGTCTGAACACTTTCACAAGTGCGGCACCCCGAACTTATAGCACTATATGCATCGGCTCTGAATCATGTCTTGGGTCAATAGTTGGGTTTGCCCGGCTCCCATGTTTTGGTACCTTACGTTCCGTTCTATCGGCTAAGGTAGCACTGGGAGAACCACTGCGATTGCGCCCCGGTTGAGCTGGGCGAATGCCTCAGTGGAGAAAGCTAAAACTGACCGTAATGATAAGGCGAGAGCTGGTCGCTGTTCGAGAGGTCTTTTCGAGTCCCTAAAGACTTATGCCGCTTCGAGCGAGGAACCGGCTGTGTCCGGCCCAGGCGTGGATAGCGCCCCGAACTCGGTCTTCTGAACACTAGGGGCTTTGCCGAAATTTAAAATTATAGAATTCTATGGCTAAGTGAGAGTGTTCAAGCATTATAAGTCCGGTTGCCTTGTTCGTCGTGTTGCGCGCCTCCCTAGATGGACCCAAAAATGGGAACAAGAGCGCTCAAGTTTATCCCGAACACCCCAGCACTCGTGGCATGGGGGTTGAAGCCGACGACTTGCCATCTCTCAGATTTGATAAACGGACGCACAGAAGGTAATATTTTAAATTAATAAGCGTTGCTTAGCGCATATGAACAAAGTTTTCAGCGCACAGGATAACTCATTGCGAGTTTACTCAAATATTACATCTTTGGGGCACTCGTCCGCAATCTTGCGGGCACCCTTCAGGACACTCTTATAATACAGTTCGGGCATACGATACTCCTTGCCCGCCGGCGGCGCGTCTGTCAGAAGCCTATCAGCATCCAGCCTGCCCCAGTGCACCTTTGCGCGGGCAAGGGCCCGACGGGCACCTTCAATGCAGGCGGAGCGCTTGATGACTTCCACCCAAGGGCATGCATCCACTAGCCGCCGCACGAGGCCGAAGTAGCTCCCAGGCATGGCCTCTTCAGGCCACAGCCGGACTATGAGGCCCTTCATGTCCTGCTCGGCTACCTTGTGGAGCTCGACCAGCTGCTTCAGCTGGTCGCTAAGGGGCACCGGATGTCCGGCCTCAGCATACTGAGACCAGAAGACCTTCTCCGTTGAGCTCCCCTCCTCGGCCCAGTAGAATGCGGCGGCATCGGACACGCTGCGAGGCAGATCTGCAAACGCTCCTGGAGAGCTCCGAATCCGGGTAAGTAACAGGTAATTCACATTCACATGCTTGCTTTGTATGAAAAATGACTTACCCGCCGCTATTTTCTTTACCGCCTCAATCTCCTGGAGGGCCTTATGGGCCTCGGCCTTAGCAGCTTTGGCACTCTCAAGAGCCGAGGCAAGCTCGGACTCTCGAGTCTTCGAGTCGCGCTCCAAACTCTCATGCTTTTCCATGAGAGCCTGGAGCTCTTGCCGCACCTCCGCGCACCCGCGCCTCCTGCTTCTCTCGCTTCTCTCGCTCCGCTCGTTCCGCGGCCGCATTACGTTCAGCCGCGGACATGGCCTCCTTCAGGGTCGCCACCTCGTTCGTGGCCCCTGCAGTGCCCACGTTATCCTTGTTATTTCTATTGCAACCAAAATCCTTTTCTGTAAGGTACAAATTTAATATGGTGTTACTCACCTTCTTTGTCCTCGAGCTGCTTCTTGGCAAGGCCGAGCTCGTTCTC
The DNA here is from genome assembly GCF_018294505.1 of Triticum aestivum. Taxonomy (NCBI): domain Eukaryota; kingdom Viridiplantae; phylum Streptophyta; class Magnoliopsida; order Poales; family Poaceae; genus Triticum; species Triticum aestivum. The sequence continues at coordinate 130,008,166 of NC_057807.1, read as the reverse complement.
GGTCCACTCGAGGTCCTGCTTCAAAGCACCGACCTCCGCAGTCAATGCAGCAGAGGTCAGCAGCGCAGCCTGCAATCCCATATTGACATAATTTTTAGAACTCCTGCGTATATCTTTTTAGATCCTCAGTCCAGCTTTTCTTTCCGAACACCGAACCGAGCATCAGGGGCTACTGTCTATGCGGTATTACATTACATATTTTAAAAACGTCTTACCTCAAAGCCTGTTAGAAGGCTGCTGCAGGCTTCGGTCAGCCCGCTCTTGGCGAGCTGAACCTTCTGAATCACCACACTCATGATAGTGCGGTGTTCTTCCTCGATGGAAGCGCCGTTGAGCGCCTCCAACAAGTTGTCCGGCGCCTCCGGTTGGACGGAGGCCGCCGGTGCCACGGTCTTGCCCTTCTTACGAAGGGGCCGCCTGCCGGACTCTGGAACCACTGCGGGTTCCGGGGCAGAGTCCGGTGCGAAGTCCGGGAGGTTGCCCTGTGGCACCTCCAGAGCCTCACCCTCCTGGCGGGTCCCCTCCTGGGATCCCACCTCGGCGTCCTCGGCGTCGCGAGGGGTGGAGGCGGTCGGAATGGAATCCACATCCGACGGAGCCAAGGAACCGCTCGAAGAAGCGGGAAAATCATCCTCGGCCGGACTACAGGTTGTATGCGGCATTAGAAGGACACTGTGTGGCGAAAAAGAGAAATTATAAATCATTCAGGAATCGGATACTTACGATCTTGCCGGGGGCTTGGCCCTTGAGGGCCACCCCTCGTCGCCGTCGTCGGCGTTGGCGGAGCTGTCCGGAGGAAGGGTCCTTCCCCTCTTGGACCCTTCGGCCTCCCCCGTTGGGGAAGCCTTCCTCTTCCTCTCTCCCCCCTCCTGGGGAGAGTCCTGTTTCTCCTCCTCATCTTCGGGGCAGGAGTCCGCCTCGGAGCCATTGGACGATGAGTCCGATACCACCTGGCGCCGGGAACTCCTTCGGGTTCCCGTGGCCTACTTCCTGACCTTCTTCTCTGGCACCACGTAAAGGGCCGAAACCAGCAGCCCCGTCAAACAGGTGTCCGCTGGGTCTTCGGGAAGGGGAGCCGGACAGTCAACCTGTCCAGACGTCCTCTGCCAGTCCTGTTAAAGGCATTGGGAGTTTTAGATCCCACATAGAGTGAAACTATGAGAGAAATACGTGTCCCGTAAAGGATAACAAAGCTTACCTCGCCGGCCGGGCGCTTGGTGCTGAATCCGCGATCTTCAGTTGCGGATGCGGGGGCTTCTCCGCCCTTGAACAACACCCTCTAGGCAGCTTCGTACGTCGTGTCGAAGAGCCCGCTCAGGGTCCGGTGCTGTGCCGGATCAAACTCCCACAAATTGAAGGCCCGTTGTTGGTAGGGGAGAATCCGGCGGACGAGCATGACCTGGATCACGTTGAAAAGCTTAAGCTTCTTGTTCACCAGGGTCTGGAGATAGGACTGGAGTCCTGTCAGCTCCTCCGAACTACCCCATAGCAAGCCCTTCTCTTTCTAGGAGGTGAGCTGCATGGGGATACAAGATCTGAACTCGGGGGCCGCTGCCCATTTAGGGTCACGCGGCTCGGTGATGTAGAACCACCCCGATTGCCACCCTTTGACGGACTCCATGAAGGCACCCTCGAGCCAGAGGACGTTGGGCATTTTGCCCACCATGGCGCCTCCGCACTCCGCTTGGACGCCCTTCACCACCTTCGGCTTGACATTGAAGGTCTTTAGCCACAAGCCGAAGTGGGGCTGGATGCAGAGGAAGGCCTCGCACACGACGATAAACGCCGAGATGTTGAGGATGAAGTTTGGCGCCAGATCGTGGAAGTCCAGGCCGTAGTAGTACATGAGCCCCCGGACGAAGGGATGAAGTGGGAAGCCCAGTCCGCGGAGGAAGTGGGAAAGGAATACGACCCTCTCATGGGGCCTGGGGGTGGGGATGAGCTGCCCCTCGTCAGGCAGCCGGTGCGCGATGTCGCTGGACAAGTATCTGGCGCCGCGTAGCCTCTCGATATGCCCCTCCGTAATGGAGGAGGCCATCCATTTGCCTCCCACTCCGGACATGGCTGGAGAAGGTTGAGACGAGATGTGCGGACTTGGGTGCTGGAGCTCGAGTGCGCGGAGATGGATAAGCAAAGGAGGAAGAAGGCGTAGGTAAAAAAGGTGGATCCTTGTCCCCTATATATGGGCGGGCGAAGACTATGCGTCCCCACCAGCCTGGTAAAACTCGCTTATCTCCCAAGCGCCACAATCAATGGCGCGGTTGGGTTACCCACGTCCGTATTGATGGGAATCCCGGAATAAGGGGAACACGATCTCTGCTTCGACAAGACGTGCCAAGGAAACCGCTTCGCTAAACACGCTGAGGTGGTATAATAAAAAAACGATTCAAGTGAAGGCTTGGTGGTGGTGTGACATCGTGCCACAAAATACGTCAGCAGATTGAACTTGTGTACATATTATTTTGGAATGTGGAATTTATTTTGCAGAGCCAGACACTATCCTGGAGTTCGCAATCTTCTATGAATTATTCGGAGGAGGAACCCGCCTTGCAATGCCGAACAATATGCGCGCCGGACTCATCGTCATTGAAGCCTGGTTCAGGGGACTGAGGGAGTCCTGGACTAGGGGGTGTCCGAATAGCCGGACTATCATCATCGGCCGGACTCCAAGACTATGAAGATACAAGATTGAAGACTTCGTCCCGTGTCCGGATGGGACTTTCCTTGGCGTGGAAGGCAAGCTTGGCGATACGGATATGTAGATCTCCTACCATTGTAATCGACTCTGTGTAACCCTAGCCCTCTCCGTTGTCTATATAAACCGGAGGGTTTTAGTCCGTAGGACGAACAACCATTACAACAATCATACCATAGGCTAGCTTCTAGGGTTTAGCCTCATTGATCTCGTGGTAGATCCACTCTTGTACTACCCATATCATCAATATCAATCAAGCGGGAGTAGGGTTTTACCTCCATCGAGAGGGCCCGAACCTAGGTAAAAACATCGTGTCCCTTGTCTCCTGTTACCATCCGCCTAGACGCACAGTTCGGGACCCCCTACCCGAGATCCGCCGGTTTTGACACCGACAACCGTCATCTTCTGTTTTGACCAACATCCATGTCAATCCATCAGACTGTTTAGTACGACCCAGCCAAAATTATCTGACCACTACCATGCTCCACCCTGCAACGTGTCCGCCCCACACATCTCTGTGCATTGGTTTTGATGCCCTGTGTATGCATGATTTGCACGACGCACTCCAAGCTCCTACAAACCTTATACGCGCGCCGCCATCCTTGAAACTTGTCCCAAATTCCTTCCTAAATGGAAAAATCATACATATGTTGTTTTATTGACAACAAGCAAGGTATCTTCTCTTCCACTTTCTTGATCAGATCTCGCGGGAAGAGTGAACTAGTAGGCTTCTTGATCCTCCAATCAGTTATAGTCACAAAGCCCACACATTCCAATTCGATCATAACATGACTAGTTTCCTAAGGCATGACTTATCTTCCCAGAATAGCAAGCATATCGTAGCTATTTCACATAGTGTCCTAAGATATTAGTAGCTCTAGTCAATGTTGGCCTTACTCTTCCCTTTCCTTATGCTAAGTGGCAACCTCTTGTTTAAGATTGCGGAATCCTATTTGTGTATCAGAAGACTATGGTGACCCGTAGATCTTCCGTTTCGCCGAAATTCATTGATTGTCATTTCTAAATTGACAGAGCTTTCTTCTCATGTGACTCTTGGATTGAAAAGAGGCCGCTGGACTGGACCACGGCTGAAACTGCCTGGCATGTAGTAAAAGATTTTATCAGGGATTCTCGAGTCAAACGACTACCATGCATAGCATAGAGCTAGAAGCTGCACTAGTGTACAGAGTAGACTAGATGTGAACACGGGCGGACATTGGCTATGTATGGGGCACTCAGTAATCACTATTAGCAAGAAACAACTAGCAGAAAGAAAGATGAACACACTTTCACTCCTTGCTCTTCAACACGTACTCACACGAGGGACTCTCAAATCTCTATTTCAGACCATAATCTTTCGATCCCTTTATCGAAGTGATTGATAGCAGGGCTAAAAAATCATAGGGATTCTTCTATTTTTAGTGTGAACTCACTTCTATTCTATATCAAGATAGGGGCTTCAGTACTTGGCTAACTGCCCGGTGGAAGACCTGGTTCTACCACACAAGGGCAGCTTTCGTAGTCCAGGATTATTTTCCTCATATGTAATTTCTCCTCAATGTGGAAATGTCCGATCTTATTCCAAAATAGAAGGTCTTCATAAAGGTCTGTCTTGTTTCAAGAATATAGGTACCGACATCTCTTTTCAGCCGAGGAACAATACAATCTCATTTTGTTCCATTTTTAGTAAAATAGTGAAGGATATTCCATTAATAATGCCAAAAAGGGTGGAGGGGATACGTATTTGTTGTTCTGGTCGATTAGGGGGTGCAGAAATGGCTAGAACTGAATGCAAGAAGTAGTGGTGTCTTTCTTTCCATTACAAACGACACGCTTCGCCTGCTCCCTTCCTATGTCCATTAGCGCTCCTGTCCAGAGCAAAGAGAAAGCACTGCCAAAGCAGCATGAGCAGGCTTCTATTGCAACGCAACAATAGAGCAGGCGCGTCGCCCACAATTTTTTTCCTATTATCAACGGTCAGCTCTGATACAAACCAGGGGAAGTATAACCTGGAACGTCTTCTTTATACTCGAACGTCGTTGCCTTTCCAACTCGAAAGAACGAAGTTGTGAATAAAGAAATTCTCGATTGTGTGGGTGTGAAGTCTACCGTCAAGCTAGTTTCTAGTCAGTCTGCTCTTTCTTTCTCATGGCATGGACTCGAACCACAGTTTCTCCTTCTAGTGGATCGTGATTTGGTCTGTCGTCCTCCTCATTATAGTCCTCCTAGAATCCAAGGCAAATTAGATGGATGATATTTTGAAGGGAGAAATCCGCTTTGAATAAAAAGATCTTTACTTCACACAATCTTGATTTAAATTAACATTTGGTGAATCGGGCATCTCGGACAAAGAAAATAACAAGAAGAGATGGGAAGACCCTTCATGGTCCTGCTCCCTGGTCTCTACCGTGCTTACCGCCCCTCGTAGGGGCCAGCGTACCCATACCGAAAATGATTTTCTCTTTTGTGGGCGCTTTCGACTAGGCTCTCGTTAAGGAATTGGCCCAAACAAGATCGAGATTCCCGCGAGAATTGCTAGGCCGCCTGCAGTGAAATTGCAAGAATCACTTTATACGCTATTTTGAAATTGAATGAATTGAGCAACTGTATTTCCCCAGGACTCCATTGGAAAAGGGGCTTTTTTGTATGCAAGTGATGATCGATTGGCGGAGAAGCCGCTCCCGTGTGGGGTGGCTGTGAGAATGATTCTAAGTCTTCCTGACCAGACCCATGTGGAACTTGCAAATAAATAGGTTTGTAAGTTCCTAGCTGAGTAATAAGATAAGTACCTTTGTAATAATCTAAAACCTTTCACCTTCTCTTTCTAGATATAGCAGCCTACCCATATTGATAGTGGAATTATTGATCGCCTCTTTCAGATAGCCCATTTTGAATAAGTGTTATGGGTAAGGGCTTGACCTACCAGTTGAATGGAATCTACCATTCTTTATGCTCTCGCTAGCTTTGAACTTGTTGGTACCAGTAATCAAACCCAGAGGCCTCTACGACAGAAGAAATTCTTCCTCGTTTCTGCCCGGACAATTCCATCAAATAAATAAAATTAGAAGTGAAGAGGAAAATGCATAACCAGAAGAAAGAGATATCGTGATGTAAAATGATCATGGGGACACATTGTTTTTAGGACCGGCAATTTCCTGCACTCCTTAAACCAAGAAAAAGATACATACTAGTTTCCATAGGTAGGCATATGTCACAACTTCTTTAGGACATGACTGACTTGCTTATCACAAGTCGTCTCCCGAAAAGGCAAATATCGAGACTGAGATGTTGCTTGGAGTCTTCATTCTCTAGGGCAGAGCTCACTACCACTCATTTTCGGACGGAGATGTAATAATACTGAGCTATTCTTCGATTTCCTTGCTTGCGAGATCAAAAATTGGGTATCGAACAAAGAAATCTGCTCACGGTACCTCTTACCTCAAAACTTCTATTGGATCTGGGATTAGAAGAATTCCAATTTGAATGTGCTCATATCCAACTACCCGAAGGGACGATATCAGGAAAAGCAAACGGTGCATGGGCGGTTTCAAGTTGTTTTGGTTGCGCGGCTTTCGATCACTGTGTCAGCAGAGCTCTAATGCTTCTATAAAGTGAGAAATTATGGTACCTTCATGTCTACCTTTCCCAAGGGCTAGCTCAATTCCAGAGAAATGCAAGCAATCGTGCTGGACTCCCGCCGCCTGCTAGGCTCCGGTTCCTCGATCTTCCTATTGGTGGCATGGTCATGGCTTTCATTCATTCATTTCATTCTTTATTCCATTGTGGAATCAAAGCACTCAAAGGATTTAGAATCCTTTTACCAACCAGTCAGAACCAATATTTCTCTGTTATATTTTGTTTTTTCTTTGTCAGCTAGCACAATTTGGATTTCGTGTCCAATGCGCTAACGCTTTCTTTAGTTTTCTTGCTCTTTCTCCGGGCTTTGACCATGTCTCCCGAACAATTTCAGTACATATGGCGCAAGACTATTCCACATATATATCGAGGTTGGAATGGGATCAGGTGTTTTCACGTCTCACCATAGTGCCCGGTTTGTCTTGATTGGTGATTGATAAACAAGAAGGAAAATGGAAAAGTAGAAAATCTACATGTTTATATCGTTGAGGTCCTTAGTTTAGTCAAGTAGGTTCCCCTACGGCTACCTTGTTAGAACTTCACCCCAGTCGAAGACCCCACCGTGGTATGCGCCAATAAGACCACCAAAGGCCTTTGTGGCACTAGTGATACACAGAAGCCATGGGTGATCATTGGTCTGATGCTTCGGGCGAAACCAATTCCCAGGGTGTGACGGGCGGTGTGTATAGGGCTCGAGTACATATTTAGCAAGGCATGCTGATCTACGATTACTAGCGATTTCAACTTCATGTTCCCGAGTTGCAGAGAACAATTTGAACTGAGGCAATCTTTCCGGATTCGCTCTGCCTTACAGCCTTGCTTCCCATTGTAATTGCCATTGTAGCACGTGTGTGGCCCCGCCCATAAGGGCCATGCAGACTTCACGTCATCCCCACCTTCCTCCAGTATCTCACTGGCAGTCCCTCGTGAGTGTGCCACACACCTTTTTCTTTGTTTCGGAGCGGGGTGTGTACTATTACCACTACGTTCCACACCATCGGGCGGCTGGCCTTCATGCTGAGTCTTCCTCTGCCACCAACTCGATGTCGTCGTAACCAATTTCAACCAAACCTACATGCTCACAGGTACTTTGACGTCACTATAGGGAGGTCTCCGTGGGTCTTGCCAGACGACTTTGGTTCACACGTGAAAGTGCTTCGAAAGGCACCGGCTCCCAATGGTGAAATTCTTGCTGAAAGCACAGCTACGCGCCGGCACTCAATCAATTAGTAGCGTTGGCACATCACTCGGATCCTCGACTCACTTCGGTGGCAATTTCTCCTTAGGCACATGTCTCAGCAACACAAAACGAGGGTTTCGCTCGTTATAACACTTGACCAAACATATCACGACCGAGCTGACGACAGCCATGCAACACATGTATGAAAGTCAGTACCATCCTGTGAGTCAGTTATTGGAAAGATATCACTATCAGCCTCACATCAATCTTTAGGAAAATGCAGACACAGTAGTTTTTTCGAAACTTGTTCAGACACCGCAAGCAACTACCAGTATCGATCTTCTAAAGAAATGACCTTCGTTGCCGAAGTGATAGACAAACAATTCTATAGCGTACTTGGACTAGCGACACATTTCTCCATATATGAAATTCAATTCATCCAACATCAAAGAGAAGCTCAAGGTTGGGATCAAAGATCAGCTACAGATCGGGCTGGCATTCATCATAGTCGAAAGCTTACATTTGACTTAAACATTTACTTTTCACTATATCTGTAAGAATGCCTGACAGAGAATCAGCAATAGTATGCATTTTGCACGCATTTCTCATCGAGTGCAACTACTTGAATAAACTGGAAGTTTTAAACCAAGTACTCTTGAAATAGCTACCCCCTGGGATGGAAAAAGAGGCTCAGGTTTTAGCCCTCCTTTTTACCCCGGAAGTCATTGTTCGTCTTTTGATATGAGAGGATGGCAAGTGTCCGCAATGACTTGGAGACTTAGCCAATTGGTTACATATTCTAGACTGATCGATCAGATCACATCATCTCGAGCAAAGAGCTGAGAGCAGAGAAGTGACATCGCTTCGACACTCCTTCCTCTTTTCATTATGAAACCAATATCAAGCAAGATATGCAGAAGAGGGCGACTCCCTGGATTGAACACATAAAGTAGTGTGAAGATCCCCTCTATGCGAGAGAGAGGTTCTCGGAAATGATGGAGCTATTGGTTTTGGTCATTGTACGCTTGATTGCTAAACCGCACTTTCTATTTATCAGTTCAGTCATAAACTTTTTTCTCTTATTTCTTTCTTTGCTCCTCTTCCTTCTATTCAGTATCCATAGATCCAGTACTGGCATCGTACAAGCCAAAAGGAGATTCAGATTCTATAGTTAGCTTTGATGAAAGAATGGAGATATCATGAATAAATTATTACCTTTAAGCAAGAAAGGGAAATGAAAGGAACCATAAGCTAGAATATTGGTATACAGAGTGATGTGGTACCTTGTACAACAGAAAACTCTTGCCCCTTTTCTTTCTTAATAGAAAAATGCTCCATGGAATAAAATCCACATTACCAAATCTGAATTTTTGGATGAAAGATTATTATTGTTGTTATCACCTTTCACGCTAGCTTCCCCTTCACTCGAAGTACACTTCCAGTGCACTTCTCACCGCTCAACCACTTTATCTTTAACCTAACCACCTTCTAAAACTTCCACGGGAAAGCCAGTAGAGTATGCCTTGGTTTAAGAGAGGAGGCATCTGGATAGCTAGGGATAGGGGATTCCAGTCACTTGGTAAACAAGGGTGGATAGCCAACATAGGGATATAAGGGAGTTGTAGGATGCCAGAGAAAGCACTGAATAAGTTAAGAAGCATCAGGCAGACCTTTCTTCAGAGTTAGCAATGGTAGTTCGGATAGCAAAGCACCAACAAGCGGATAAGGCTAGGCATGTCAGTAATAGGCAGGAAAATAAAGGAATAACAAGAAAGCCATGATGCACCCGACTTGGTTGAAAAAAGATTTGGAAGATCTTAACTTCAATTCTTTTCTCTATGTTCTGAACCCGATGAGCTGAGGACAATGAAGCAATGGAAAGAACGATGACCTAGGAGGTAGTAGTAGTACAAAGTCGGAAGGTGGTTTGATTCTGAAGTTGACTGAGGAGACGGACCACGTGACAGTAAGCAAAATGTATATTTTGACTGCTCAAGGCGATGAGACGGGTAGAGGACAAAAGCAAGGTGCCCCGCATTATCAGTTGCTGATTCTCAGGCTGATTCTACTTGGTTGGTAGAAAATCTACTTATCCAGGAACAGGTGATGGAACATACGAAGGACACACGTGCTACAAAGAAATATGAGATTCTCAAAACAGGGAAGGCTACGGATACACATGGGGCTAGGCTAACAAGTATCTTCGTTTGACCCTGGATTCATTGTTTCATGCAGGAGTCAAGCTCTATTGGTCGGCCTGAGACGGAGCATCGGAAGCGAATCAAAATAATCTGGTTGGGATTGAACACTACGGCTTGGAGTTGTGTTAGGGTTGCTCGAGTCACCTTACTCCAGGTGGGATGCCGCTCTTATCTTAAGGGTAGGAAAGCTTTTCTCTTATGGGAATAAAGGCAAGAGAAATTCAACTATAAGCAAGGTCGAAGCTCTTGTGAGTGAGAAATAGGTAGCTGGTAGGAAGCCAGGGAGTTTATTTCGCTGTGTATAGTGCGGGTCATGGAAATAGAGAATACTTATCATTCGGATTAAAGACCCTATTTTTCATTTTCTTTGCACGATGTTGTGCATGTGTACCGGTCTGTCCTCCCTACTCTACTTTTTGTTATTTCTCTTCATAGACATTGGGTCGGAATGCCCTTAGCTCTCTATAAGGAAGGACTGCAAACAATAGGTTTGGTTTTTGTAGGCAGAGCGCTATCCATTTGCTTATTATTGAAGCAGCCAGGCAGCATCTTATGCACGGGCTCTGTTATCCCCTTACAGCTGGGTTTGCCATCTCAAAATGGAGACTCAGATCAAGAGAAAGCACCCCACCATATCTAGCTAGCAAGGGGGCCCCCTTTTCAATGTGGAGACACGGAAAGGGAAAGGATTGTGTAGGCTGGTACTGAATTTCAAATAGGTTGCCTTCAGTAATCTGAGTAGGTAAGTAGGGTGCAAGTGATTATGCTAGAAGGGCCAAGTGGAGATGCTAGTGTTTCATCTCTTCCTATGCTTTTTTCCATACTTTTCTTGCAGTACTTCAGTAAAGCTACCCCATTTTAGTAAGATAGGGATTCGAAATATCAGCATTTTCACAGGTCCTTGTCAAGCTGCAGCAGAATCAGATTTGAGTATAGCATCATTTAGTTGGAGTTCTGAAATAATCTGGATCCCCTTTGCTATTTTAGCAATCACTGCTGCTCAGTTTCATCCCTTTCTGAGGTAGAAAACCCATCCATATATGTACGAATGAGAGATGTCTTCCGCCCCGGAGAACCCTCTTCTCTCCCTCCTTAGGAAAAGATATAGGTAGAGGAGGTAGAAAATAATAGATACCGCGAAATCATTCAATCCATAAGTTTTTGTTTTTTCGATCGGAATTTGGGTCAGTTGAACACTTATTTTCTCTTTCAAAAGGTTCTTGGGATCTCCAATTCCTTTTTTTCACAACAAATCTCACTTGCCTTCTTTTAGCTTTGCACGGCACCGCATGTCTCCAGACCGCGCCACGCGCGTAGCGAGCTTCCGCTCGGCCTCCAGAACCCTGCATCTGGCCGCTCTCAGGCCGACTGGGAGCTCCTATTTGACGCATTTTGCGTCGAATAGCGAGCCGACGCACGCAGTGACGCCCAACTGGGCCGGCCCATCGTGTAGCGATCCCGTTTGTACCGTAGCACAATAATTTGAGTGTCTAAAAAGAGAAAAAACACGTCCCAGCTGGGAATCGAACTATAGACCTGTTGATCGCAAGAAGAGTATGCAAACCAGTCGACCAGACAAACGTTCATGACGAAAGTGCAGTTCGTAACATTAAGAACACAATAAAACGCAGAATTAGAGAGTTTTTTTTTTTGCTTTTTCTATCTTTTCCTGGAAATTTTTGAATGCGAGTAATGTTTAAAAATCTGACAACTGTTTGAAGATGTTCTCAAAATTCAAAAATTGTTCTCGTTACACAAAAAAGTTCAAACTTTTCGAATTTCAGAAAATGTACCGGATTTCAATTTTTTGTTCACATATTAAAAAATGTTCGTGCTTCCAAATTTGTTCGGGATTTTTCAAAATATGTTCTCAAGATTCAAAACATGTCCGTGCTTTAAAAAATTGTTCACACTTCCAAATTTGTTCATTGATTTTTAAAATTGTCCTTCATTTCAAAATTTGTTCTAAAGATTCAAAAAATGTTCGTGCTACAAAAAATAGTCCGCGCTTCCAAATTTGTTCTCAAGATGCAAACATCGTTCGTGCTATAAAAAATTATTCACAAATTCAAAAAATGTACATGTTTTCAAAAAATGTTTGGGAAATTCAAAATTTGTTCGTTTTCATAAAATTTGTTCACATATTCAAAAAATGTTGATGTGTCGAAATGAAGAACATGAACAATTTTTGGATCTATGAACAATTTTGGTGAAAGGGAACATTTTTTGAAAAAGCAAATTTACAAACTTTTTTCAAATTGCAAACATTTTTTAAAAACGCAAACAAGTTTTGAAACATGAACATTTTTTGAAAAATGGAACCAAGTTTCGAAACATGCACAAAATTTTGAAAATCTGAACATATTTTGAAATTATGAATATTTATTAACAAATAAATACAAAATTTGAAATTCTGAACATTATTTTAAGATGTGAATTTTTTCTGAAAATATGAACAAATTTTGAAATCCTAACTTTTTTTGAAAATTCTCAAAATTTTGAATTTATGTAAAATAGAAAAAGAAACAGAATAAAGGAAAAGGGAACAAGGAAAAGAAAAAACATTTAAGAAAAAAGTTGTAAAAAAATTGGAAAAAAGAAAAACCTGGTTTAGGAACCTCCTAGAAGGTTCCCAGACCGGAAAAGACCGGCTGAAACCTCCTAGAAGGTTCCCAAAATCTGGAAAGCCGAACGCGTTAACAGGCCCGCCCGGTTCTACGCTCGCTCGCGATCTCCTGTGCGATAGGTCGACATTCTGATGCAGAATGCATCATACAGGGTTTTCCAGGCCGACCTGCCCAGCAGTGCGCTTCCACACTTTTCTTTGCTCGACCTGCTAGCTGGGCCGAAGCGTCTAGCTGCCTCATCCCGTAAACCATGCCTCAACCAGTACAGTAGAGGCTTTGATACCACTTGTTCGAATTATTCTGAGGCACTTCGTCGATCATCCGAGGACCAAGCAATCACACGAGTCCATATCCTATCTACACAGTCTAATTCAAGTCTAACTATAACCTACCTTGTACAAATAATATTCGACACAACTCTAACAAGTTTGCCGGGGCAGATGACAACACACAGTTTTTCCATAAAATTGTAAATGGAAAGCATACAAAGAAGAAAAAATTCACCTTACAAGATAAGGATACAATTGTAGGGCATCAGAACCTAAAATTGTACATCTCTAACTATTACAAAAAAGTTTTTGGAGCACCAGAGGATAATTTTGTGTCGCTCGATGAGTATGTGGTTAGACACTTACCATGGCTAGGTGCAAACGAGAACAATAGGACAAATGAAGAAGTGTTTGAAGCGATAGCACAAATGAAGAACAATAGGACACCAGGACCGCATGGTTTCCTGGCAGAGACCCCCACATCCAAACAAGGAGAGGACGACCCACAACCCGAATAAAAAGCTCAACAACAAATAAACCCAACATGCACTCGTGAGTGACAGACAAATGAGGAACATCTATGACGTTGAGTTTCGTGCAAGATCAGACAGCCAGAAAATTCAACCTAAAGCCAAATAAAAACAGATAACTGATTTTTAGAAAAAACGGTGCTGGCGAGATTTAAGAAACCAGCGCGATTAATTTAGGAGACGGGACAAATTCTAACGACAATTACACTTGCTAGATTTTTCATAGCAAGGAAGGATGCATTTCAGAGCTTGAATCACATACTATGACATTATGTGAAGATTCACTATTTGATTAGGACAAAGTAATTTCAATCCAGATTTCTAAGGAAAACAATACAGAGGTAATTGCAGCTCCCTCCACATTTTCGCATCCGGGCTTGGGACCGGCAAAGGCAGTGTTAAACCACAACAATACAAAACACAAGTTATACAACACCAATCGTTCAGCAAAGCATACAGGCCACACCATCAAGAAAATGCAATACACAGAGTCACACAAGCACACACACAATCAAGCGCTTGCACACAAGAAACAGACAAAGGAATAGACATATATAGGGGCACATCACACACACAAACACACAATGTAGCACTTGCACACACACAAGAAACAGACAAAAACAGACAGATAGGGGCACATCACACAGACAATTACACACACAAACACAATGGAGCGCGTGCCCACAAGAAATGGAAAGAAACATATATAGATATAGGAGCAAAAACAGAAAGCTAAAACATGCAAGACCGAAGTAAACTCAGAAAGTTAATAATAAGCTCTTCCTCCTTCAAAAAATAAATTCTAGGAAACCATGTCCGCTTTGTGTTTTTCAAGAACTTACTTTCTTTAGGATGAGCTGCACAACTTTAATTTCATATGATAAATTTGGAATTAAACCCTTACCCATCACCCTCATCATCCTCGTCATCTGAATCATAACTAGCAAGACCAAGAAGAGCACCTTTAGGAGAACTTAGCCAAGTACCATCAGAACGACCAGTAGAGCTAACATTGTTTGGCTTAGTAGGGACTACACCTTTAACTGTGGTCTTGACTTTTGATTCTCCCAGACCAAGCTCCTTTGAGCTAGAGACACCAGTGGTCTCATTTGCTGCAACACAGAGGCGATAATCAGCAATGTAATTTACCATAAAGTTTTAGTATAATTCACTCACGTTCAGCTGATGAATCATCTTCATAACTTTGGTTGCGATCTCATTAAAATGATCATCCATAACCTGGAATGACAAAAGTACAAAAGTAAGAAATGGCAGTCTTGCTGAATTTAGAACAGAAGTGCATCTTCTGCTAAACCTAGCTAAATAAGTTCATGCAATGACAAACCTTCAGAAGAACTTCTGTCAACACGTTTAATTTCCTTGTTGATTGCTACCATCCATGCCGCTTCGACTTCATCCTGCAAATGATTCAAGTCCAGTACAACGATTTGAAATTAGTGCCATGTTAATATCCAAGTTGAATATGAATATGAACAGGAACAGAAAGGATTAACTTCATCTGATGTTTTCACTAGATCCAAAAGAAGTGAACATGTGTACAGATGAAAAAAGACACTGCTCGGGAAAAATTATTACAGGAACTAGGAGATTTGCCAGTACAATAATACATATGACAAGCAACCTCAAGTCTCAAGTAAATGATATCCAGGTTGCTTCACTAACAAATCTGGAAAAAATTGACACATAGCCATGCCATTTCTCTCACCATTATGAAATCACCGTTCTTCAGAAATTACTATATAAACATTAAAAAAACAATAGACGGGAGTAGGTAAGTTATTTAGTTTCTCAAAGCCGCCAGGCACTAACCTCCTCCACTCAGTCTAACAGCTACAATACTCTATCATGATTAAATTAGTTCACTTTGATTTACAAAAGTTGTCCAAAAATTATTATGCATTTAAAGTCCGACACAATACTATTTAGCTTTAAACCCGTTAACTTGGACATGGTACTATTCGTACTGAAATACTCCATCCGTTCCAAAATAGATGACTCAACTTTGTACTAATTTTATAGTAAAGTTAGTACAAAGTTGAGTCATCTATTTTGGAATGGAGGGAATAAATCATTAGGGGCAGATTTTTGCATGCAAGTGAATCACAATATGGCAGATTAATAGTGTAATATGCACTGCACTAATAATTAGACCATAAGAATTAGCCCATCGCTAGTGTTCCATATGTCCTGCAAATTATTTATACCTTGGCACCACTTGTAAACAACTAATGTGGAGGTAGTTCTGAATCAGCAGGCTTTATACAATTTGGGAAGAGGTAACGTTTGTCCCCTTCACACAAGTAATGGTCAATTTTGTCTGCAGCATCACATCAGTAACTTTCTCAAGAGGCTCAATTTCATATACCGGGATCAGGTAGCTATACAACAACAACAACAACAACAAAGCCTTTAGTCCCAAACAAGTTGGGGTAGGCTAGAGGTGAAACCCATAAGATCTCGCAACCAACTCATGGCTCTGGCACATGGATAGCAAGCTTCTACGCACCCCTGTCCATAGCTAGCTCTTTGTCGATACTCCAATCCTTCAGGTCTCTCTTAACGGACTCCTCCCATGTCAAAATCGATCGACCCCGCCCTCTCTTGACATTCTCCGCACGCTTTAGCCGTCCGCTCTGCACTGGAGCTTCTGGAGGCCTGCGCTGAATATGCCCAAACCATCTCAAACGATGTTGGACAAGCTTCTCCTCAATTGGTGCTACCCCAACTCTATCTCGTATATCATCATTCCGGACTCGATCCTTCCTCGTGTGAGATCCATAAATTCAATACCAACTTCTCCTTTAAAAGCACGCTGAGTAAGAAGATGCCGTTTTATGCTTGAGAATTTCCTTGACTCCATCCAATGGATCGTGGTTGTATAAATAAATAGGACGCTTCCCACGTTGAATCTCATGCCAACGCCGGCGCGCTTCATTAGGATTCAAAACTAACCACATAAAACCATACAATAATATGAACACAACGGATATAGCAGCAAAAGCACACACAACAGAAAAAATAAATTAAGCAAAACATACCAGGAACATATTGAGCGGCACTTAGAACACAGAAGATCCATCGCCAGAAGTAGCATCAGGAATATATTCAGAGTGACTTGGAACAGATCAACCAGAAGATCTAACACCAGAAGGACTTTATAGGCAGCAGAAGAAAAAAGAAAGGAACACACCCGTACCACGAGAAGAGCCCAGAAAAATCGGCCCAAACATGCTGACATACGAAAATGATATGTGGCAAACAAGGAGACACAGTCAAAACCAGAAAGCACACGTCACCTACGATGGAAACAGTCAAAGCGTCAGAAGACAGTCAAAGCAGTGGACTCCAAAACAAATGCAAAACGTGTCATACATGCACAGAAGTAAAACCAAAGCATCATACACGTCATGCTGACAAGGCGCCCGTAAAAAAAATTCAAAAAGGGAGAAAAATAAAACCCTTATAGGCCTCGATTCTTAGTTACTCGCTTCCCTTTGGTATCGTATAAGAAAAACACTGACCTCGTATAACTTCAGAAAGGGATCACATGCAAACAAATTATGTGAAGATTCACTATTCGATTAGGACAATAACCTAGACTGTGTAATTTCTATCGACACGCGTAATGCAAACAATAAAAGGAGGTAACTGCAGCTCCCTCCACATTTTCACATCCGGGCTTGGGACCGGCAAAGGCAGTGTTAGGCCCCAACAATATAAAACAAGTTATACACAACCAATCATTCAACAAAGCATACAAACCACACCATCAAGCAAATGCAATATTCACACACGGTCACACAAACACACACACAGAGAGTCAAGTACACAAACAATCAAGCCACACACAGTCACACACACACACAGAGTCAAGCCACACACAGTCACAGTCAAGCCACACACAGTCGCTTCCCTTTGGTATCGTATAAGAAAAACACTGACCTCGTACAACTTCAAAAAGGAATCACATGCAAACAAATTATGTGAAGATTCACTATTCGATTAGGACAGTTACCTAGCCTGTGTAATTTCTATCGACACTCGTAATGCAAACAATACAAAGGAGGTAACTGCAGCTCCCTCCACATTTTCACATCCGGGCTTGGGACCGGCAAAGGCAGTGTTAGGCCCCAACAATATAAAACACAAGTTGTACACAACCAATCATTCAACAAAGCATACAAACCACACCATCAAGCAAATGCAATATTCACACACAGTCACACAAACACACACACAGAGAGTCAAGCACACAAACAATCAAGCCACACAGTCAAGCCACACACACACACACACACAGAGTCAAGCCAAACACACAGAGTCAAGCCACACACAGTCTCACACACAGAATGGAGCGCTTGCACACAGGAAACAGACAAAGAAAGGGTAAGGAACAGACAAATAGAAAGCTAACACATGCAAGACCGAAGTAAACTCAGAAAGCTATAAAGAATTTCCAGAACTTGAATGAGTAAACTGATTTCTCTAGAGGGGCGAGGGTGATTCAGATCTTCGTTCCTGAAATTAGGAAGATAGTTAGAGGCTGATTACCATCAAACATAAGAGGAAAAATTACAATAGCATAAATATACTCAAACCATACTTCGTTCTGCTTGGACTTTCACATTGACACCGATTGATAGTTTTCATCATCACTGATGGAGCTCTCTTCAGAACTGTCATCATCACCACTGCTTTCTTTCTTGGCAACCTTAGAGACCAAAATCTTCAGATGAAAAAGCAAACACCAAAAATTCCTTAGGCTTCTTTAGTGCAGGCTCTTCATCACTCTCATCAGAACTATCATCAGAATCATCCTTGGGCTGCAAATATTGAATTACAACAAGATCAATTAATGTACAAAAAATATCACAGAAGACAATGCTTTCAAGAAAATAAAATTTTAAAAATAATGCGTACATGTTCACTCTTTTTCTCTGTTGTCAGAAGCCTCTTAGCAGGAATAGTAGATTTTGCTGGCTGCAAAACATTGGAAGGAATTTTAAACATTGCACAGCAAAAAAGTGACCAGGAGTAAGCAAGTAACAGAACACTTACTTCATCAGAATCGGAATCCGAGTCATTATCTGAACTACCACTAGATTCTTCTTTCTTTACAGAAACTGTTTTAGCAGTGGTATCCTGGACATAGAAAGGAACCGCATTAGAAAGATGGCATAGACAAAAGATTTGCTAGAAACAAAACAATGTTTAAGAAATACAAATATCACACAAGAGAAGTTACCAAGAGTAAACAAGTACAACAGAAAACTTACTTCTTCAGAATCTGAATCTGAGTCAGGATCTGAGCTATCACTAGATTCTTTATTCTTCTTAACTGGTTTAGCAGTGGTATCCTGGAAATATATTGAAAATGTTAGTATCACATTATAAAGACAGAATAATGAAGCCTTAGTTTTCATATAACTAGTAGACTGATACCTCCTCAAAGTCAGAATCAGAACTTTCACTGGATTCTACCACTTTATTGGCTACTGGTTTTTTAGTGGCCATATCCTGCAAATGGTTTTCCAGTTAGGACTAAGAAATATTAGTACTCCACAGAATTAAACGACAAGATCAGGGGAATGGTAAGTGCAAGAAATATGTTTTATGCTTTTGTAATTATCTCACATAGACATGCATTGCTAGAAATATGATTCTTACATCATCTGATGAATCATCAGAATCACTGTCAGAGCCGTCCAATTCCTGGTTTTTCTTTTGTGTAGTAGCAACCCGCAGAATTCTTCACTTCGGTAGCTGGCTTCTGAAAACGAAGTGAAACATGGTGAAATCAGGCAAAAAGATAATTAAAAATGCTATTAAATGATGCAGCTTCCACTTCGAAATTGGTAGGTAAATGAATACCTCAGAGTCGGAGCTTTCAGAATCAGAACTTTCATTGGATTCCACAAGAGGCAAAAACTTACAGGATCACCAAAGTATAAGATATCTGCAAGAGGCAAAAACTAACCGTCCAGCACCGCGTTTGCCACATCAGTTGCCTCCGCACGAGCAGGCCTTAGGTTGTCCGTCATACTGTCCACAACATGAGTAACAATAGCAGGCTTTCCAGCCATGTTGCACTTGTGCAGAGCAGACTTATGAAATAAGAACACCTAAAGAATGAACAAAGTAGTGCTCAATACAGACCCTTGATTTTTGTTTTAAAAAAGAGCAAATCTAAGTAAAGCACATAAAATCATCACTAAGCTTCATGCAAATGGGGAAAATACATGTTAATCAAGCAAAATGCCTTCACAACTGCCAAGGGCACTCATAGTGCTTCTCTTAGCACGTTATCATAGTCAAAATGCTGATGCGGCACTGTAATAATTAAGAAAGAACGAGAGTGGAGCTGTATGTTCATATAGGTACGGCTCTTAGCTCGTTTTCTTGCACTCCCTGTTTTCCTACTCTTTAATTTTCTCCACAACGCAACATCATTTAGATACAACCCTTAAGAAACAATGCATTGGGGTGATTCTCTCTAATTTTTTCACTACTAGGACAACACGTTAAGAGATAATGCATTGCAAAGGTTGAGATAACCAACCTTTTCAGGTGGAAGATCAATTCCAAGGTTTCCTCTTGACAGAATTATACCATCTACTTCTTCCAGGATCTCATCAAAATGGTTCAAGCCCTGTAAGGAATAAGGAGTCAATAGGTGGTAAACAAATCCAAGTTGCTCAGGAATGTTGAAGGAACATCTTGAAATTACCTCCACATTCTCAATTTTGGCAAAAATCAGAGTTTGGCTAAGATCACCTAACTTTGAGAGGAACTCCCATGCCTATTGTAGGAAAAATACTCCATCAACATTAGGAACATTTTTCCAAAGTATGAAATGCAAACAAAGAAGGGGAGCCTTGGCGCAGTGGTAAAGCTGCTGCCTTGTGACCATGAGGTCATGGGTTCAAGTCCTGGAAACAGCCTCTTACAGAAATGTAGGGAAAGGCTGCGTACTATAGACCCAAAGTGGTCGGACCCTTCCCTGGACCCTGCGCAAGCGGGAGCTACATGCACTAGGTTGCCCTTTTTTTTTATGAAATGCAAACAAACATGTGATACTATTCAACCCAACATCAATATAAAAAATTGCAATCTGTTGGGAAAGATGGCACTGTGAAGTTACTTACTTGCCACACATCTTCTGCATGCCTTGTATAAGAAAGAGAGAGGAAGTCAATCTTGGTTGGGGCACCCTATTTTTCTCATAACCTGAAAGTGGTGCATGCTCATAAATAAAGTCATATAATGGGTTACAGCAAGGAGCTCCAGTTTCACGAAAAAAAAAATATTTTTAACATGTAAAGCCTAGTCGTCAAGTTAACACGAAGAGCAAGAGAGATTCTTGGGAGGAGTTCCTTACATCTTTATCGTCATCAGACAGCGTGGGCATGTCGATATGGATCGAGCAGTGCAATGTGAAGAAATAATCACAAAAAAGTTCAGAAAAAAGAATAGTAAGTCTACACTAAACAAGTAATAGGTGATCAGGAACTACCAATACCAAGTTAGCATACATGATTATTCGTCAAGATACGAGTTCGCATTCAACAAACAACAATCAATCGTGCCACAACAATATAAAACACAAGTAATACAACCAATCATTCAACAAAGAATACCAGCCACACCATCAAGCAAATGCAATATTCACAGAGTCACACACACACAGTCAAGCCACACACAAATTCACCATCAAGCCACACACAGTCAAGCCACACACACAATC